>NC_134182.1:2514571-2814849 GCF_964188355.1 Buteo buteo | reverse complement strand
TTCAGAAGCTGGTGCAGGTTCTACAGTAGATGGAGAAGGCTGGAGTTTGCCTTGTCTTTCAGCTCCTCAGCTCTCTGAATCCAAAGGTAAAATTTGAAAGAGGAATGCACTATTCATTGACAAATTAACTGTTATGAAAGATGAAACCGATCATCCTGTCATTTAACCATGACGTCCCCATAATTTAGACATCTCTTGCATAAGTGTAGCACATTTAGGAGTTGAGGATGAAACTAAACTTTCTCTTCAATTCACTGACGATATTTTCAATTTCTAAAGGCCTTCTCCCCTGTTCAAAAATAGTATTAGTGATTCTGAAGAAATATAACAAGGCAAGGCAAACCAGCTGAGGTGGAGCATGAAATTACATTTCTCAAATATCATTAAGATTGGGTTAATTTTGTACCACTGGCCATTCTTGACTTTAGTCACAAGAGTGGATTCATTTGCCGACTTCTTGGTCAGTGGGTTAAATTTGGTCATGATGACTTTAATCATTACTCTACTGTGAAAGGTTGTTATTAGTCAAAGGTGATGGGAGCAGCAAGAATAAATAGCTTATTACTAATTTGTGTCAGTTATATATGAACTCGGTGCTTTCCTTCTTTTTCACCCATGTGAACTCAAATTGCTTCCAGCAGGCATGCCCCTATTTGCCATTTAACATGGCAATTACTCTCTTTTGCCTGCCTTTCTCACAACTGTGCCTTTCTTTGCAGCTGTCTTTTTTCCTCCTTCTCTGCTGTGTGACACCAGAGATGTGTCTATTTTACAGACGAGAAGGTAGGTCTTTGCCAGAAATTCACAATCCTCTTCTGTCAGTACTTATCCTCCATTTCAAACTTCTCTAATAACTTCCTAGTTTTCTACATTTGTCTTACTTAAAAATATATATAGTAAAAAAAAAAACCACAAAAAAAACCCCAAACCACAACAACTTAACTATGCAAATTACGCATTTTGCACACTGATTCTTTAAAGCTGAACAGAAATGCTATTATTAGCTTGTCTACCGTATGTCAGGGAAAGGACGGCTGTGTTTTCATGCAATTTTCTGACCCCGACTACCTTTCAAGGACATAATACTGTTAGTAAAGGCAGCACTTAATCACTAAAAGGTTTTACCAGGTTAAGTGGAGGGAGGATTCTTCATTACTTGGAAAATTTAGATCAGTGTGTGCTTTTGTTCAACCACTAGTTAGTTGAGGAAGTAACCAGCTTACATTATCAAGCCTGTAATTTGAGAAGGCCAGACACGCTACTAACAGTCATCCTGCCTGGCCTGAAAATGTCCACCTCAAAATGAATAAGAGAAATGTACTTACATAATATAAAGCAGGAAAATAACTATTCTTACCACGATTATATGTATGTTAGATTTATGAGTGGTGAGAAGAGTTGCTAGAATTTTTTTCAGTTTTGTTAGGAAGATAAGAAATAACAGCTGAAAAACTTTCCCAAGAGAATTAACATTTTGGAAAAGAAGTGATTTTCTTTTTTTTTTCCTAGCTAAAGAAATCATCAGCTCGTACAGAATGATGGATATTACTTTCTTAGTAAATGTATAGCATTACAAATCTTTGAACTCCAGACCTCTTGTAACAGGGAGCTAAGACAGATTCTTACAATGCTCTATTTTAATTTGTTCTGGATCAATATAAGTGAACACTGAATATTTCTATCCATTTCATCTTAATTAATTAGGAGTGCAAGAAGGACCTAGACACTTTGCTCATAAGTCAGGTAAGACTAAATTCAAAACTGTTTTCAAATCTGACAAATTTTGGCAAATATTCTCTGTTTCTAATTTTGAATGGGATTAAGTCCAGAAGCACAAGCATGGTACAAGACAACCAACTTTCCTACTCAGCTTATTCCCCTAAAATTATGGAACACTACAATTTTAAAATGGAAGCTTAAGAACATATCATCAGCCCATTTTTCCCAGTTCTGTTTAAAGAGCTCTTTGAAAAGCATAGTTAACTTCTGTTTCATATGTTAATATCATACTAAATTGCCTTATTGCTTTGTGATGTACAGGAACTTTGATGTTGGCTTCTCTATTTTATTTCAAAAATTCTTTTTACTTGTAAGCTTGAAAAAAGGATCTTCCACTTAAATAAGTTGATTGCAAGCAGTTTCAGTAATTGAATCCCTAGATATTTGTCTTTCTGCTGGGAGGTTTCATTTAACTTTTAATGGATTTTTAATGCTGAAACAGTTTTATTTAAAAGTGTTGCCATAAAACATGTTAGAATTTTCTATTTTTGTTGCAGATTTTTTTTCCCCAAAACCTTTTTAAAAGCTGAAGTTTAAGACATATTATTACACTAAAAAATACTGTAAAACATATTCTGAGAAATGAGAAAGATTTGTACAAGATAGAACTGTTAAGACTATCATGCTGTCAATCTGTTGCAAAGTGTTCACCAGTACAAAAATTTTTACATTTAAATAATATTATCAATAACTGGAGTGCATTTTCAGTGGGAAGACAAATCCTCTGTGACCAAAATGTATAGGCTCTATAAACTGAAGACCTATCTACCACAAAGTTAAGAAGTCAGCGGCTGTACAGCTGCACAGGAGTCCTGTCATCAGAGCCACCTATTAAAGGGGGATAACAAACTTATGCCCCTTACTTGCTTTAATTGCACTCTCTGTAAAACCGGTCCCATTTCACCCCCCGCTGTTCCCTGGTGTGGGGTCAGTAGGATGCAGACAGCATCCTTCTGCGCCGTGATTAAGGCGAGCAGTCTGCAGAGGGGCAGGAAGGGTACCAGGGATAACATCCCCTACCTCACAAACCCAGGACACACTCGATCCAAGGACATGTGGGCCCCAGAAGGCAGCATTCAGGAAACAAAAGATGCTGATGAGACCTCCCTGCACACGGCTGTGCCTGTGGACGGAAGAAGTTTGATGACTTTAATGTTTATCAAGATGAGCGCTTTATAAATTTGTATACCCAAAAAGTACTACCTGAGTGCATTTTCTGGGTGCAGAGAGCAGGGATTTAGTCACTGGTCCTAAACCACGAAGCTAATGCAGCTTAATAAGATATTACCTGTCAGCTGAGCTATGGTAACAACAGGCATGTTCCGATCAGCCTGAGTTGCAAAGCAATTTGGCTAGATAAATATCTTCTGACAAAAAAAGTTTTAAGAATAGGACAAGCCTTCCATGACTGTCTCTTGTAATTAATCATTCACACAGATCACACTTAGACAAAATTTTGAAGTGTTCCAAAGATACAGGACAAGTGACTGGATCGTAAGAGCACAGACAGTTCAGATCCAGGTAGGTAAATATTGGAGCTACCTCAGGTAACATAGAACTGAAGTTCTGTTCCTCATGAATCAAACATAGAAATGAAAAGTTACCATTATTATAATATGACAACAGGGAAGCCAGTGGCTTTGTTACTTACTCACATAATCTGGTCCTTAAAAAACATCTCCTGTTCTCATCATTGTTGCAGTGAAATTAATTGTTCTTTATACATCTTTCAAACTCTCATACATCAATGAATATAAGATCAGAGTACGATAATCTTCAAGGGAGAGTTGGTAGCTCACTCATATGCAAAGCTGAAAAATGATCAAATCAGGACTTATACACACATACTGACAGGGATTTTTGCTGATTTTTTTTTTTTTTAAAAGAAGTCATTCCTAGAGAACTCTTAGCTCTTCCTAAACTCATTTCCTCTGAAATCAATCCAAGTTAAGACATCCAACATCACACAGAATGTGTGCTTAAGTTCCTCTATTCTGTTCACCCATTATCCTATGTCTTGCTTTTAAGCCATGGGAAAGCTGTTGAGAAGAAGAAAAACCTGTTTTAGCTCTTGCTCATACCATTCAGCTAATCCTGTGATCATGCTCAGGAAAGTCCTCCACTGAAGTCAGAGCAGGTAGAACGGAATCAGAATTCTGGATTTGGCTTCATTGTACACATTCAAACACAGTGTCTGGAAGATGAATAAGCCAGACTGATACTTACAATGATGCATAGCCATTCTCAGACAGTTTAGCATAATACATTATTCCACAATCTTTTGAAAATACCAGCTTTTGCAGACTCATAAGGTTTTTAACAAAGAACTGTCTAAATGCATTTTAAAACATTTTAAGCCTTATATCACTAAAAAGGAGACCTGAAAAATTAAGTCACTGTGACTTTGCATTAGCAGCCATGACAGCATACATTTATTTCGGACATTTACTGTTATTCCCATGAAAACCATAAATGTTGCAGACAACTAGCTGGTTGATCAAACATTGTATAGCTTAACTTCTTCTATAATTTAGGGGGTTTTAAGCCAGGATTTGAAAAATAATTTTTTTTTTAACATTTCGTGTTTATTACTTTGCAGTCTTCAAAAGGAAAATCATACACCCCACCCTGTTCTGCTCCATCCAGTGAACAGTTTCTCAAAGAGCAATGTTTCCTATTGTGGCTAATAGGTTCTAGGATATTACAGATTAATGTGGAATATCATTTTCTGGCTCCTATTTATGTCCTTGACCATATGATTTCCTTCATCCTGTTTTGGGATGCATCATTTAATCATTCAAGGCCATTATAGACATTTTACCTCCTGCAGCAATGAATCCTACGGTTTACTTATACATGTCAAATATATTTCCCAATACTTCTAAACCATGCCTCTTCTTTCCTCTTCTTTCTCTCCATTCACACTGCTAAATACTACAGTAAAAGGACCTCTAAACCTTTTTTTCCTGCTAACGTTTTAGCTAATCTCTGTATCTTAAAATCAATGAAAAGACATTTAGCAAAGCACGTCAAATGCAACAATAGCACTGAAAAATATAAAGGCGTCATATGTTTGATTTTCCTCCTCTAAGTTAAAAATGTTATCTGTGTTGTTAACTTCTGGTGGAGGCTGCACAGAAATTGATATTGCTATTTATGTTTGCTCCTATGGAAAGGTTCTGCCTTCTCAGAGCACCGTAATTGTTCTCAGTAATTGAAGTATGGGATTATTTTAGGCTAAAGTGCGTTTTCTCAATCCTCCGTAATTTTCACCATCTCTGCTGAAGCACTCCAGTAGTATTACTGACTCTGTCCTGTTTCTGTCCTCTTCCTTCCCCACATCAAATGTCTGGGTTTGTTTGGTCTTATATTAGAAGTTTAATTTGTATCTAATGCAGATTTGGACCATTGTATCAGATACTGAGCCAGAGTCATATGGCTTTTCTGATGAGCAGTCCTGTCTCACAAACCTGTAGTTTCTAGAAGGGCTTGACTACTGTTTTTCCAGAAGGCTTTTGACAAGATCCTTCACCTAATGCTCTTAAGGAAATTAAGACAGTGTAAGAAGGAAGACACTTGCATGGGTAAATAATTGGGTGAAAGTCAGAGAACAGAAGGTAAGAGTAAATGGTCAGTAAGTGGTCAGAAGCAACTTAGGAATAGGTATCAATGAGACGTGAGGTATCAATGTTTACAAATAATATTAAGTTATTCAGGATGGCGCAACTGTCAAGAATTGCAGAAGGTGCGTACAAAACTGAATAACTTATTTTGCCCCCAGGTGTTGCATATGTAGTTTTATTTGCCTCATCTCAAAAAGATAGAACTGGAAAACATTCAGAGAAGAACAGCAAACATCACAGGTATGGAGTATCTTCCAACAAAGAGTGACTGTGCAGACCAGAACTCTTCAGCCTGGAAAAGATCAAATATGTGACAGAGCCATATAAAATGGAAAGAGCCCAAGGTGTTTTTTGTTTACTTTCTTTCTCAATGGAAGAGCTAGGGTTCATCAAATGAAGCTAGCAGGAAGCAGGTTCACACTGAGCAAAAGAGGGTGAATCTTTATCCAATATGTAGTTAAACTGGTGGAAACCCTTGCTATAGGATGCTATGAATGCTAACCATTTACATGATCTCAAGGGGACACTGTATAAAATCATGGAGAAGAAATCCAGTTGAGCTATTAAATACAAAGATTTATCTAAATCTCTCTGGAGTGGTCCATAAACTGCAAATTCTTGGCAAGAGTGCATACCAGGAGGTGTCACTGGAGGCTTGCATCCCCAGGTACCTGATGGTGGCCACAGTTGGCAACAGGATGCCGGACTAGACACGGTGCAGCCATGTCTTATGTTCTACTCCCTTCAGTAGTGGAGTTGTCATGCTGGTTGCTTTCAGTCCCTGAGATGCTTGGAACAGCTTCTTTCGTTAAGTGACAATGGATGTTGTGGCTAACCGATAATATACTAGTCACTGAAGTTACAAAAAGACCCAGCAGCTGGATATTGAAGCCAAGAAAGTTCAGACTAAGACACAGTTTTTAAACACAGAAGGTCATTTATGTTTGGAAACCCTTAGTACAGCCATAGCACACTGCTGCTCATTGACAACTTTCAAAGAAACATAAGGCTTTTCTCAAAACCCAGACACCACGGGGAAGCCCCGCAGACAGGTTGTAGGTTGGCTGTGCAAGTCCTGACAAGACAGATTTGCTTTTGAGCCTAGAGGCTGGGCACAACTTCAGTCTGAGCCCCTGTCCGAAAGTGATTGATGAAAGACAGCTTAGAGAATTGCCATTGTTATGAATTGCATTCAGAGAGGTGTTCAAGTTGGAGTCTGGCCTGTGTCTTTAAGATGCAAGTGTAACTATTTGAGATGTAAGTGTAACTTCACAGGTTTGCGTATTAAAAATTATAATATAATTCTTCATTGAGGGTCAGCTAGCATGCAATGATCCATACCTTTGTTTTCTAAGAGCCAGCTTTTCCATAGCAATGAGTAAAGCAGAGTCATTTTTTTAAATTTTCAGATGCTAGGCATTTTGTAAGTTGCATTTATTTAGGCTCCTCTCCCTAATAAGTATCAATATATGGGGTCGCAAGCCCAGTTTGCTGGGTCTTAGTCCCAGTAAATACAAGAGAATTGTGTGTAGAGCAGCTACAACTTCTTATAAGTAAGCAGGGCAGAAACGTGCCATCATATGCTTTATTTCTTACTTCTAGAAATAAGCAGGTTCAGATTCTGAAGAGTTCCAAACCTGAAATTTTCCAAAAAACTTGAAAATTAAGAACTACTCTTTTAGCCGAGTCGTATCAATTTCAATATCATCAACGTACCTGAAGTTTTACACTATCCAGAAAGGTCAGTCAGTTCTAACTTTGCAGAAACAAAATTGTTGGGAGATAACTTCTCAGTATATTTTTTGCTGGGAATATGCTTTAATCTCTTAAATGTCTTATTTTTTTCCTTTTACAAAAATAATAAGCAAAAGACAACAACAGAGAAAGAACATGCTTTCTTCCATTGAAAATCTTTGTGTTATCCATTGGGATCTTTGTAATGTTACATTCTTAATGAGTTTAATAACTTTAGCACCTCAGTGTAAATACAGAATTAATTTATATTAAACCTAATAAAGTACATATCACTTACAAACTACTACTTAGTTCCTGTTTCACAGTGTACTGCATTGGCAAAATTGTGAGCTCAATGAGCTACTAGAATCTGTTTTGAAGTATGGCCTTGATTTTGTGAGCAGCTACACAGCATTGTAATCTTAGAAAATCAAATTCAGTCTATATTTGTCTCCCTGTCTGTAACAAGAGGATAATAATTTACTTCACAGGAGGGGCATAAGGATGGGACTGATCCTGTCAGTTCCTGTATCTGTATCTTGCTCTCTAGTCACAGGAGTTCAATACCTGGAGGAATGCATGGCTGAGCCCAGTGTTAGCAAAAGGCTTTGGAGATGAAAGCATAAAGTGCTATTTTTAAAAGATACATTATTCAGCCTTCAACTGTGAAATCCCTGCTGCTATGTAAAGAAAACATTAATTTTCCTTTAAAAGAACAGTGTGTGGGTTAAACATGTCTGATGGCAGGACTATGCACAGCATGTGGGCTTTAAGTACAGGTATAAAAACTAGCCTAGAATACTGTTTCATGTATGGTGAAAAAACTTGTACTATTTGGTTGAGCTAAACACAATGAACTTTGAAGTTGACATCTACAAAGGTACCCTGACACCTGACTCCTACTGCAACCAGTGGACATTAAGCACCTAAATACCTCACCGGAGCTGAACCTTATGTCTTGTGGTTGGTGCTTAGCTGGGAATTAGATTTAAATGACCAAAATTGCCATCCACAGAAACTATTCAGTTGCTGTCCAACTCTGGAAGTGCCTCAAGTCCCTGGTGAGATCAATTTTTAACACTAGAGCTCCAAGGAGACCTCCAGGCGTGTGCAGAAATTTTTCCTTAGCACTGCCAGGTAGCTCAGTGTTTTCCCCGCACAAGTTCCAGCCAAGTCCACAAACTAAGTGTCCCACCTTTTTTCCTCAAACTTAATCTGGCAAGCAAGTAACAGCAAACAAACCAGCTCATACTGTCTAAAATAATCTTTAAGACAATACTAAGGGAAGGAGGATGGTGTCGTCCCCCATCCCATCAGTTGAAACAGCAGCTTCATTTTTTAAAGCTTTTATCCAGGAAGACCAGACTTCACATCTTCCTGTCTGGTGGGGTCAAGTCCATCTCCTCTGATTTCAGTAATCAGCTTGAGTATTAGGTGCAGTGAGGAACATGTGTTCCCAATATTACCACAGAAGCTGTTCTCGTTAGCACAGAATACATTGGAACAGTGTGTGCCCAGCTTTATATCCTAATACTAAAGACATGCACCTGGAGGGGGAAGTCCTGGGTGCCTGTTTAATTTCCAAGGACAAGGTCTATATTTTGCTTGTATGTTGTAAAATGCACTAACAGTCCCTAGATCTAGGACTTGGACCAAACATTCCTCCTCCCAGGAGAGAACAGTAACTGTGCACCACAGTTCCATGTTTCGAAAGCAAAGAGTATGTAAGAGTGCATCAGCATCTACCTGTAGGAGAATGCTGTGTGCAGAGCTATTTCTAGATACCATTCAGCAAAATATTTAGACTCCTGCTTGAGATATACTGAGGATTTAAAATTCAAAACCATTTTCCCTGTTTTTCTATTAGCAAATTAGATGGTTTCCTGGTTGCTTTGCTAGTTTTCAGGTACTGTTTCCAAAGCTGCACAGGGAACCCTAGCACTTAGAGTAGTCCTGCAGACTTTGCTTTAGCAGAGAGGTCAGGGAGGTCACAAATATACAAAGGAGGTATTAAGGTATTTAACTTTTGTTTGATACTACTACCCAAAAAAGTCTAACTCTCACACTGAAGATCCTGGAAATTCCTGGAGACGCCCATACTCTGTTCTCAGCAAACCTATTTCTTCGTTAAATAGTGGTCTTGTTTCTGGGCAGGCTGCTTTCCTTTCCTCCTCTGCTAATTCAATGAACGCCTGCCCTGCACCGCTAAACCTTCACCCTATATTTATTCTCAACATAGAAGACCATCCCCCAGTGTCAAATCCAATTCTGTCATTTTTTCTCTTACTGCCATGAGATACATTGAACCATGAGTCACAGGAGAGTCCACATATACACACTGTGGCTAAGGGAGAGAAAAAACAATTGTTGCTAATTTTCATCTGTTATCAGGTTGACTAACTCTCTTCCAGTCACAATTATATCACTGACCTCATAGGAAGAGAAGAAAAACAGCAACATAAAAGCACATTTACATTTCATGATTACAGTCATGCAAAAACTTTGGGCATGAATACACTGCAGACAACCACTAGCCTTTTTCAGCAGAGAAGAACCATGCTTTGGGCTACCATGGCTACATTGCTGTCTCTACCAGGGCTAGCCCATTCAATATACTTCCCCAGGCAATCCTGCCCCTGGCCATCACATGATGTTTTTCAGCCCATAAAGGGTTGAGTTGTTTTCAAAGATAGACATAGAAAAGCAAAATGCAATCAAATTCTCAATCGGATCATTTTGTTCTCCCAGTGTTTTGTTCTGTACGTCCATGTTTTACTTGAACTAGAAGGGACCTGTCACTTTTAATGCTAGAAACGTTTGAAAAATCGATGAGAGTGAGAGAAACATTCATTCTCTCTGCAGCTGTCTTGCTCCCATTTAGGTGCTGGTACTAAGTACCAAAAGTCCTGTCTATTGTTATATTAATGACTGTGTGATCTCCTCTGGTCAAATAGAGTGTTTCTCTGTCTCAGACTTTGATTATGGTGCTATAATTTCCCCGTAGGTGTCACTCATCTGACAGCATGCATTCAAATTACATTTCACTTTCTTTTGAATGAAAAAAAAATCTTGATTCACACATAAAATATTCATGTCACAATCTCTGGGAAAGTAATTGTGTCCTTAAAAGTTCAGACATTGCCTCACCCCTGGGGGCTGTATATACCAGTTTAGATGGTATACACTGTTTTCAGCTACCGCTGTGGATCAAACACAACTGCTGGTTTGATTTCTAAGCACTGTCACTGCGTACCGTATGAATATATATCTGCAATGTAAATTGTCTGAAAAGCTGGTATAGCTGATCTCATTACATAAAAAGGGCTTTTTTTTATTAAGGGAACAATAGAAAATTTAAATGTCTAGAAAGCTTTTTTGAGAGCTGTCAGGTAATCATCGTATTCATGGGGAAACTGGTGCACAGTCTTCCTTCAGTGAAAATCACTCCTTTCAAATCTATCTTACCTATATAGCTCAGTATGGAAACATACATAGCTGCCTGGAACTGATACAGCAGTCACGAGCAATGTGATCCAACTCCACCAAATCCAGCAGCGGTGATCTCCAGACCAAACTGGGATTTCAACCAGGTCTGTGATGGACCAGGTATGCCAGTGGGTTAGACTGCACCTGACTATTTAGGAGGGTACGTGTGGGAGGCTGAGCACTAGTGGTCTTCTCCATCTAAATCACGTGCTGAGGTCGGCTTCGCTTTTAGAGACCGCAGCTGGATCTGAGCACTTGGATATGGTAGGCAGGGCTACCATCACCTGTGTGAGCCAACGGAGGACAACACATGCGATACTCAGTGCTGCCACAACAAGATGTTTGTGGTTTGTCAGCCTGTCATCAGTGCAGTGGCTCCAAAAACTCCCTTTCCCATGGCTGGCAGATCTGTCCAAATGTGAAAATGTTGGCCCTACTTACATTTGTAAAAACTCTCCAGTATTGCCTTAGCACGGTCTGGGACGTTTCGCTATCCGTCCTTTAACCATCGTCTCTATGTTTCAATGTGCGTTAATGGTTGGCGATGCTCTGGCTGGTTAACATTTAAATTCTGTCCAGGTAGCCATTCACTCCTCTGATGCAAATAATCCTGTGTGGCCTGACCCACTGCCCCAAAACCTTTGGCTCAAGCCCATAAATGCTGCAGTTCACTGAGCTATGCTTCTCTCTCGGGTAACACCCACAAATATGAAGAACGAGCATACTACAGCTCTGTTTAAAACATTAAAATGAGTATTAAAAAGTATTGACACAATCAGAGCCCAGCAGGGTTTCACTCTTTACCAACTCCTATGAATAACAGATACCTTTAATTCATGTCTCTGGTTTCTAACCAATTCCTTTTCCATCTTAATAATGTATTACCTCACCCATATTTAGAGAACTTTTACAATAATCTATCAAGGGAAACTTTGTCTAATAGCTTTCTACAAATCCAGACATATTAGATCTATTAATTTAATTTAATAGCTGCTCCACATTGTAAAAGCAACCACTTCCTTTTTCTGTAACGGTGAGAAAAAAAAATAATGCTTCAAGTCATTACATTAGCCTCACTCTGCTCAGATTATATGATGTGACTGCTTCAAAGAACATTTTTTAATAAAACCTGCCAATTTGCACTTTCAGAAAAAACTGTGCTTTGCTGGTTGGTGTCCTTACCTCCTACAATGCACATTCCCATTGAAGCTACAAGTCCATCACTTTAAATAGCTCCTTAACACCAAAAAGAAAAAAATGCTGAAGAAAAATACCACTATCTCCACCTTCTCCTGTGTGCCAGAGAGATCAAATTGAAGGAGCTCATGGATCACTCTCATCTTTCTGCTTAAAGTACAGCCCCAGCAGAAAAAATCTCATATTTTATTACTAAAAAAGTACATTCCAAACCCCTGCAGCTGCAGAGGGAAGTTTTAACATGTTTTCCGTATATTTTCAAAACTCAGAATACGAATAAATTTAACTTTAACTTCATTATATTTCTTAGAAGCCAGGCATATGGAAATCGGACTCATATTTAATCCGCTGAGCAGTGGTACTTTTCATCAAAGAGGAACAACAGTTGAGATGGTTTGTTTCAAGAGGACAACTAACCTATCCTTGAAGAACAGTATTTGCCTCAGCTGAATATTCGGTTGGTGCTGATTAGAGGGATAGTATCTTGCATTTTTATATATAAAGCCATTTATCTTGTGAATCTGGAGTTAGCAGACTCATTATTGCCAGCAACTGAGAAGGGAAAATAATATGAAGCCTTGTAATACTGTTAAGAAGGCTTGATACATATCACATTGAAAAGTATCTTAATTCTTGTTCTCTGTTTAAAGTGAGAAGACTTGAGGACAGAGCAGCTCCTCTTTCATCTTGAAAAATCTGCCATACGCTTTTTGTATCACATGCTTGGAATTGTTGACTACTACTAATCCAGATTTTAAAGGGGAGGTTTTGCCCTGAAGAAGTTGGTACAGTGATTCAAATTTCAAAGAGATGAGAGTAAATGCTGTTTTCTTCTTTGGTTAACTTTGCATAAAATGTTAAGATGTGTCAGTCTAATTTCTGATAAATGGAAGCAGCTGATGTTTGAAAATGTACTGTAGAAATGGCTGGCTGGCTGTTCACATCCAGGGTGAGTATCAGCTATCAAGCTTGAAGGCATTTTAACGATGCTAATGTTTTAATGTTGACTGTTAAATGAAAACAAAGTTTTGATTTTTAATGTGAATATAGAACTGCTCCTAATGGTTTGGCTAGGACTTCTTGTTCTATCTCATAAATTCATACAATCAGATTAAGCTATGAAAAATGAACTATTAGACCATATTCCTTTCCTATGTAGTAAATCCACCTGAAGTCAGTGGACTAAAATGAGGTATAACTTTGACCCAACAGCTATATTTATTATAGTTAAGTCTAGGTTTAGAGACATGGTCTTTTCTGTTAGCTGTTCCTTTTATTCTGACAAAGAATTATGGATGGGGCTTCATATTTCTAAAAAAATACTGTTATAATAAATTAATGTCTGATCTTTTTCTATTATTAATATTGAATGAACTCTCAGAAACCATTCATAGTTGTTTATGATAGTGCATAATTATTTAAAATGATATTGATGTGTTTTATTAGGAGCCCACACCCTGCAGAATATTTCTCTTTCTATTTCAAGGACAAATAATTTCTAGGATTTTAAGGGACATTGTTGGCACTTTTCCTTTAAAAATTAAAGAACTTTTAGACTACAACATTACATATGAATAGTTTTTTTATGGTTTTGGGTCATCATTCCTTTCCTTCCAACAGGTTGAATAGTGTTTTATATATACTTACTGTTATTAACTACTCAAAAGAGTCCTGGGAATTCAACCAAACCTCATACGAGCAGACTTTCTCCTCAAGTCTATGCTACTTTGCCTTGAGCCAGGAATAGAAACAACACAGGAAACTTACATGCCAAAAAGTAGTAGTGTTTGAGAGAGGAATTGTGTTGCACTCATGGTCTATGACTGATGAAAGCTGGATACTTTTCCCAGCAACTACTGGTTTTGCTCTAGGCAAATCACTTAATCTTCATGCTACAGTTTTCTTTCCTATAAAATAGGAGCATAATGCTTCCTTCGCCTACCTTCGGTCTCTCACACCCTTGTTAGAGTGTTAATTCTTAGGATGTATCTCTGACTGTACGGCCAGAGGAAAATAAAGGTCTTGATCTTAATCAGAGCCTCTATCTGGTACCTGAAATGCAAATAATGAATGCTAATTCAAAGTGAAAATCCTTGGACTTTTTTTTTCTGATGTGTTCAGGTCAAGTTCGAGATCATTCTTATTTTACCTGAATGGCTGCTTGTTTTTTTAGTTCTAGTTATGGCTGAAAAATATTTGGCACTGTGGCCTTTAATGTTGATCACTAGGGCATTCTAGGATCGTTATGAGGCTGAATATGTCCTAAATTCAAGAAAATAAAAGGAAGATTTTTTTTAAATTGTTCTTCTTTCTTAAAGGCTGCTGTGTTCAGGAGAAGAGAATGCTTCTCAGCTGCATGCCTTTCATTTGGTTGTTCCAACTTCAAGCTTAGCAGGCACAGTCTTTTTTTTCATTTAATAGGCCAACCTCAATGTATTGCAATTAAAACAGAGATAATCTTATTTTAGCATGAAGTATCTATCTGAATTGTATGTTATCCTACAACGACATCACATATGATTTATATGTGGCTGACAAACTGAAATTTTACAACTTAAAAGACTGAGGTGGTTGTATTCTTTTTTCATTTTTACTCTTTCTTTAATTGGGAAAGGGAAGTAAGGAAGAGGTAACTGATCCAACAAAGAGAGGGCTTATGGGTTTGGGGCATCAGAAAAAGATGCTGTCCTTTTTGCCACTTACCATTGGTCACCCAGGTTTTAAAAGTGCATACAAGTCTCCATTATAAATCAAAGTTCCTGCCTTGTGATTCAACATTATCATAAAAGCAATCTGCTTGTAAGACCGAATTTCTCAGTCCATGAGTGCGTGTGGCTGTGTATCACTTCCAGGAAAGGAGAGGGGTTTTTTTAACAGCTACTCTGTGACACCTAAATTAGGATGCTTATCCTTGTGTTTAACGGATGGAATACTGACAGGATTGATTCAGAGCACTGAAGTTGGATCCTGCTCTGAATCACTTCCTGCAGAAGGCACACTTTAGACACTAAATAAACAGAAAACCTATGATAACCAGGTTGGCAAAATACATAACTAAGTTAGGTACCCAGTAAAATAACTTTTTCTCTAAAGTGTTCAGCCTGAGCATAAACTGGTGTTGCCTGAAATTGAATCCTTGAAGGAAACGATGAGAGCTCTCAGACATCAATGTTGCATCAGAGTATAAACTGGCTAAAAAAAATGTAATTGCTTGGTTCAAAAATACATGTATGAGAAATCATTTTTTAGAGAAAATAGGAAAGAACTTAAATGAGGAATGGACAGGAGCCACAACAGAGCTAAATATCTATTACATTTTGACCCATAGCAGAGGAGTCACTTACAAAGTGTAGAGATGATTTTCCCTCAAATCTTCCTCTAAAACAACCCCCCCCCATCACTTTTTGAAAGACCAAAGAAAGCTTATTTTAGCCTTAAAATCCAAAGATCCCAGGAAATCCTGTGCTTGTTCAGCTCTGCGGGTCAGCTATTCCACTAGTCGTATCTTTTATAGTAGGCAATACATGATACTTCAGAGGAAGCGTAAAGTAAATGACTTGCCCAGAGGGACTTTTTTTTCCTAACAGCCAGAATTAGTGGGCTAGGTTGTGTTCGAAGGCTTCACGTTTACAGCCTATAGAAATAGTTTATCTTTTGCTTCATTCTGTTATAGCTCTATACTTCTTCTGGGACCAGAATCAATACAAATAACAAAGTAGCATGAGAGTCTGCAACTAGGCTGGCTGGATAGAGTTTAAGTATTAATAAATTAAGCAAAAACTCTTCAGATTTCCAGATTAATTCATTGACAGGAAAGTACTGGAGAAGCACAAGCTGACTGACATCTGATCTCCAAAACAAAGTCTGCATTATTCTTCTTACCATATCCACCCCTGCTCTACTCTGGATCACCAATGTAAGTGAGAGAAAGCAGCATACCAACATTTCTTCTCTATCTGCAGCAGTGGAATCACATTCTTCTCAAGTGCTTTTAAAGTTGTATTTTTAGAAGATGCTCTTTCCTTTTAGAGTATTCTGTTAGGAGTGTATCAAGGGTACCATGTTAGCAAAACTTAGCTATTTTACCAAATGTCAGAAACATACCAACAGCAGCTATGGCAGCAGGAGGAGAGCCCTTTGTCTGATTGTGAAAGTTGGGGATTGTTTTGACAGAACGAGATGAAAAGTTAGGAAAACACTGTGGTTGTTTTTATTTCTCCCCTTTCTCTTCTTAATGCTCTTGGAGTTAAATGACATCTTTATATTTCCTTTTTTTTAAAATTCTTATTTAAACAAAATGAACAAATGAAGGCAAAGAATATACTCTGCTTTTTGGGGTAGATTTCCAGAGGTGTGAGGATAGAACTATATTACCCAGCAAATAGGGATTTTTAACATTTGGGTATTGATTTAAGACAACAGGCACATTTGCTGAATTATTTGCATGCAGGAGAACTCACTCCCAGCAACATCAGCCAGCTCACACAGACATGCACATACACACACATGCATGCACATGTGCAAACGCACAAAGAGCTTAAGGTAGAATAAAAGTCCCTGCAAAGGGTGGTACTAGGACTTGGCTGCACATAAAAATTCACCTCTTACAAAGAGGCTGTCCTCCTAATCAGTTGTCATCATTTTGCACTATATTGTGAAAGTTAAACCTTATCATCCATCCATCCATGACCATGGCTGCAAGTTGTCAAACGTCCCCTACTTATGTCTGTGGCTCCTGTACAAATTAACCTAGAGAATGCAGTCCCATATAGATCCCTTACCACTACAAAAAAAGACGCGACAAAGCCATAAAGAATTTCAGATAACAAGCAAAAACGATTCAAGAGAAGCTTCAGGCTGAATTGCCACAAGTCAGAATGTGGAAAAACTTACTTTCTGCCCCTGCCTAGTTAGCCACCTTGTCTATCAAATCTAAAAGGGAGAAAAAAAACAAAGACAAGCAAACACAAACTACTGCAGTACGAGTCTGTGGTTTGGGAAGAAAAATACTGCTAAACCCCCTCCTGGAGCTCATATATTTCTATAAATATACAAATATTTTGCACTGCTTTCTAAACAAAAAAATTTACAATTCATCATGAACCAGAACCACTGTTAAGAAAGCAAAACACTGATATAAAAAAGAGGAAATTTCTACTTCACTCCAACAGGAATTTAAAGCTAAGGAAAGCATTTCTGATGTAAAAGCACTAATCAAACAAATGGTCTGACCTTGCATGACAGAAGATGTGTGAAGAAAAATCATTTTAAGCTCCTTGACTAAGCCAATCAATTTGCTATCCTGCTCTTCCTGTGTTTTTTGGAGATGGACTTCCTTGTAAAAAAGTAGGGCCAGACAAAAAAGAAAAAAATGATTCATAATCTAGGAGACCTTTAATGGCAACACCTGTATTTGTCTGGCACAGACACAGAAATCCACTTGACATCCTATCAAGAATGGAAGAAAGATAACTTCTCTGTGTTTAGTCCACCCAATTCTACAACAACAAGGTCTCTGGGACATTCAGCACTTAAACTTGGCACAAAGAGCAATTCACATGCCTCACTTATTCAAGTCCTTCTCTGGTGTGCCTTTGAAAAGATAACAAACATATTTGTTGCGAAGCAAGGCCATACAAATATTTAAAGATCTGTTTGGATTAAGATTTTGCAACATGAATGTGAAATGAAGTTGGTTTTTTTCTCTTTCAGCAGCTGAATCCTAAGGAACATCAGTGAATGAGTAGCAGCTAACTTAAGAAATTTGCACTGTAGCACTTAACAGAGAGGTAAAGGAAAGATACCAGGACAGCCAAGACTCATTCTGCACTCATTTAGATGCCCCAGATTTTTGCACTGATGCAGCAAGAAAGCTTGCTCTTGGATTCAGTTTGGTTAATAGAAAACAATTATTTAGATTTCAGTTCCAGTAGAAACCTCACCCCTAACTAAAGTCCTATTGTGCTAAGCGTGGTAATATGGTATGGAGCTCCTGTTCGGAAAACTTTCTACAAAGGGGTACTGAGGTATTAAGTGAATCACTGCAAATCACATAGCACAGCTGACGCAGGCTTCAGTTCTCTGGAGTCACAGTTCAGTGTCCCATCCAACAGGCTACTCAGGCTTGTGCAAAGGTTTGGTATTGTTGGGGTTTTTAGCTCCTTTAGTCTCTTAGGATTTTTCCAAAGGCTGAGCTTGTGCTTATTAAAAGTTTAAAAGAAGGCTGTTCATGTGAACTGAACAATGAACTGGTTGGTCAGTGTACCAAGGCAAGATTCATTCCTATGTGAGAATAAGTTACCCATACAGATCCAATTATGTAAGTCATGGTTATTAAACAGCTACTGAGTTTGGATGTACAAGTGTGTGGTACTGGAATAAACCCTTCCATCATTTCCTTTTCATGACCTTCAGCAACACTTGGCTATTACTACTGCAGCTTATAAATATTGAGGAAGCAGTACTAGTTAGAAATAAATTCACTGTTGCAATTTCCTGATTAAAAAAAAAACAAACACAAATTCTGCAGCAATAAGGACACTAATTTTTGACACTATATGTCCCATACTAGAGAAGAAAATTAGCTGGTCTGATAGAAAGAGGCAATATTTAAGTTTATGAGTTTAGATCAAATGCTATGAATCAACATAAAATTGAATTCAATAAATAATTTAGTGTATGCCCACACTGTCATTTTAGTCCATTCCTCTGGTCCCCTGCCCATGTTTCTCACTTGTCTCTTCAGGCCCTGCTCCCATTGGGAGTGAATCACCGCTCCAGGCAGTACGGCTGCAGACCTTCTGCTCCCAGCAGCACTAACCTTGACCAGTACAAATGCATTCCCTTTAACTGGCTTTAGCATCGGTGTTTTGCTTTGATGTCGCTAACTAATATAACATAAGTAACCATAACAATGCAGGGACTTCACTAAAAGACAGTACAAATGTCTCTTTAGATAATGGTTTCAGGATAATAAATCTCCTAAAACATCAAGAAAAAAACCACCCATTTTTTAATGGAGAGTGATCTATGAGAAATCTGTCTGTGAAAAGGAAAATGCCATGGAAATAGCTAAGGAGCTGATGAAATGTGTTCTGTACTCCTAAGGCCATGCCCTTAGCTGATACGAACAGCTTTATACTGAAGATAGACTCTGACAACACTTAGCCCCAGAAAAGGACTGCACTGTTGTAACACTGGGCATAACTTTTAGGGGCGTTGCTGCCTAATTTACCTTCATCCCCAAAGCAGTCTTCAAAGATTCTTTTTTAATACAAGGATATTGAGATGTAATTTACAACATGTTATACATGGCAAGGGGGACATCAAATATAGTCAGTGGATATATGCCAGTGTCGTGATCTAAAACACACTGGCTTTCAACGTGAGGGCCAGATCCCAAAAAGGACATGGGTGTTTGCAGTAGGAAGAATATAAATGTCTAAGAACAAATAAGATTGAGGGCGGGTGGGGAGGTGGGGCAGGGAGCAAGTATCTGTGGAGCCACAGGCATCCGCATTTTCCTCCAATTAAGTTACATAGTGGTCAGATTTCTGGTGCTGATCAGACACAGCAATGTTGTCTCTTTGGTTGAGCTATGGTCAGTTTTCCTTCTCCACCTTAGAGATCTGCAGTTCAGGTACCAGCCATTTACATATCTGAAAGCTGCTAGGGATAGCCCATTGAGTAGGAAAAGACACATAAAGTGGGAAAAAGTTTTTTCTGTGCTTTTTGTGCAGTGAGCTTGTCCTACGAGAATGGTAGTGGTCCTACAAGGTTCTGATAACGGGCATCCTTTGATATGGCACCAATTTTATGGAATAAAATGTTGTTGTTCTTTACACAGGCATCCCCTCATGTTAGTTCTGTCGTTAATCCAACATGATTCAAAACTGGGAAAAGAGTTTGTCTTTCTCCATCACGTTTGCTTACACTGTTGTCAACTGTTATGTGTTTAATGGGTCTTTCTCTATTTGTCTCCTGGAACTGTCCTTCTAAACAGTCACGTGGCAGTTATTAAAGTTACAATAGGGAATACTGCACCCTTGCACCACAGACATAAAACATAATGCAAGTTCAACATTCTTTACAGAGAAAATCAATAGATCTTCTAACAAAGCAAAACCTTCAGCAGTTTCTTATCCAACTCACAAACCCCTTTGGTTCAGCAAGTACAAGATGAATGACAGATAGCACTGAGCTAATTTCAAGAAAACAGCGCCAAAGCAAAATCCTCAAATGGCCTATTATTCCTGAAACCATTGAATTTACACATTCATTTGTCATTATATATGGGGCTGTGTCCTATTATATGGTTGAGATAGTTATTCTGCTGATTAAATAGTACATCAATAAAGTCATCTAATGCATCATTATCAAAGCTTAACCTTGCAAGTATATTAAAATATTGGTGTTAATACATTCTAAATTAATTAATATTTTATTAGGAGAGTGGTTTATAAATGTACTTATTTCCCAGGCAATCCACACTTCCTTTTTTTTTCTTTCTTTCCTTTAGCTTTGCTTTGTTGCCCCAGTAATAAAAGGATGTGCCCCCTCCCAAGCCCACAGTGAATTATTGCACTGCCACCTTATACTTATTATCCATGTAAGAAGAGTTCATTAAAAACTTTGTTAAGACCTGATTGCTTTCTGCTTACATATGTAGAAGCTCTAGTGTTGGCAAAAAGTACAATCGGGTGGTTATGGTAGAGGGCTTAAGTGATTACAGTATGTTAGTCTCACCGACAGCACGTTTCAATAGTTAAGAGAATCCCAGACCACAAAATTTCCTCATAAGGACTTGCAGCCAACTAACACCATCATTGCTGGTGTCTTCTGATAACTTTCTTTTCTTCTTCATTTACATATTCTTCCCCTCTGCTAGCAGACTGCAGAAACTACTTACTGTAGCATCATAGAGGAAGGTTTCACTGTCATTTCTGAATCGGTTTTCTTATGGAATAACTTTTTTAATCCACGTACTAAAGGTGAGGTAAAGCTGATGCTGATACGTTGATTTCACTGAGGTACATATAAATCTTTTATTAGATGACTAGTCACAACTAGCTGTTACACATGAATCTAGCCAGCGCGAATCACTGAGATTGAATTCAGCAAGAACGGCAGTAGCATGAAGACAGGATGCCAAGGAAAGTTCTCACTTTTCACTGCATGGCGGAGAACTATGGTTAATATAGCAAGAAGTCGTGAAGTAAAACAGATGGAAGAAACATTCTGAGTGTTAGGGAGGAAGCCAGAGCAGTAAGTAGTAATGGAAGATGACTTGTTTTGGATGAGCAGTCAGCATTCTGGTCAGATTTCTGGGTCAGATTCTATAAATATTCATTCTCCAATCCTATCTTTTTTACTATTAAGCCAACAATATGATTATAGTCTCAGAGGGATTAGTTCTGAGAATGGGTGTTTGTCACTTGACTGGTTAAACCAAAACTTGAACTTTTTAAAAAAACAATTCCTTTTATTATTTTTTTTTAACTTTTCCACAAACAAGAAAACAAAGCCCAATAAGTCTACATGAAAGACATCTGTGACTTGACCTACACAGTGCAGAAAGGGTGAACCAAGTAGAGAGCTCTTAGTCCTAATAGTCCCTGTGTAGAGAAGGTGGCTAGCAGAGGCTAGAATAATCAGAGGCTAATCATTCACTGAGCTCCATCCACAAGATGATTCAAGACTCCCATTGCATTATAGCAATAATATATGACTGCAGCAACAATCACTTTAGCACAGTGATGATATGGCTACTGTGCACGTTAACCAAAGGATAATCACCTCTTCCAATTCTGCAGTACGAGAGCAAGACTTTAGTGTTGTTTATCCAGATTATAAAGTCAGTATGGGTAGGTGTAATGGTATTGGAGCTTGTGAAAATGAAAATCACAAGTACCTGTAATGGTGTTGTTTTAATGTATGATAGCTTGAAAAATTTCTTACAAATATTTTTATAAGCCCCAAATTAGTCAAGAATACAGAATGTCTACTGTTGTTTGACATCATCAGTTAGGATTTTTCAGATACCTGGCAGCACATTTTTAAACTATTTTATCTCTATTGAGCTTATCACTTGTACCTTTTGTGGCTACCTACCTGAATTACAGCCAAGAAAATTCAATCAAATTAGCAAAGGATAATAGGTTATTTGAATAATTGTTTTCTGAGCATCAAACTCTTCCAAATCTAATTCTAAACAACTTATCCATGACCACTACAAAATCCCTGTCAGATAATATGTGGATATAATGGCATCAAGAATCAAGAAGGAGAGAAATACTGCTTTGAATTGAGACCCACTCTGCTGCTAGGACCTGATACACAAAAACCTTTAAAGAAGTGCTTTATTTGAATGGAGAAAAATTCTTGTATTTGATGTGCTGGAGGTGATGACACTTTTAAATCTGTCCATTTAAGAACGTGAGGAAGCCCAGGAACTGGGTTTCTGGGCCTGCCCATAAGCTTTTATAGTCCTGCTGATTCAGGGACTTCAGGATTTCTCCTATTTCCCCCCAGATAACTGAGAATTTCTCCACTGATTCGGATCAACATGTGAACAGACTAGTAATGAGCAGATACCTTCACTTGGAGCGAGCACATTACTGAGGGGAGGCTCTGTCTGGCCAGCCTTTCAAAGACCTTTATTATCTCCTGTTTTGCTGTTTGCGCTGACTCCTGTACCACACCAATTGCCAACTACTGCAGCAGCAGAAATAGCGAAGAAAAATTACAGTCTCGGTGCCGCATGGGTTGGCAGAGCTGCTGTGCCTAAGAAGTTTTCAGGTACCAGGTCTACAGCGTCCAGGGGGTTTAGAGAGAAGCATGTTGAAGCCTGGGTAGGATGGGGAACTGCCACTGAGCTCCTTCACTCTGTTGCAATGCTACTAAATAGTCTCATCAGGTCCTCCAGGTGGGACTGCTAAATGCTTCAGCAGGTAGCGATCACAAACCCCAACTGCTGACTCCTGTGTGCAAGCAAGGACAACGTGTTCCCTTCCTAAAGGTTCTCTCGTACCCACCGTAATGAACTGGCAAAGGATCAGTGCTAATTTGGCAGGGTGAATGCTTGTGGACTTGGAAAAGCCTTCATCTGATTTCCAAAATGCAAAAAAATGTAAATCATGCTATCCTGTTTCAAAGTCTATTAGAAGGTAGCAGTGATGTATAGTTCAACCTAATACCTTTCACAGTGACTAATATGCAGCTTTCCTGGTGTTCACTAGGATGACTGGCGATAATGATAATGATGAATATCCATGCAAAATATCTGAGGTTTTTGGAAAATGGCTCCCTTTGACTCATTAAGTACACAGGCTTCACCAGCACGATAATGTGTCAAAAGCTATTTCTGAAGAACACAAGCTACTACTTCGTTTAAACAACACAGGATAATTTTAGAATGACTGAATATGCCTGGGGATTGCAAATGTAAAGCAAAAGTAAATTTTCCCTCCTTTAAGACTTGTCTTTACATTAGCCAAGGAAACATTAAGATTACTCTCACTGCAGTCATATCTCAATTTTATACTCATAGAATTTTGTGATGGTAATAAATTATTTGAAAAATTAGTTTCCCCCGTACAAAGAACTGCAGCTGATGTGCTAACTGCATACAGAGAGAACCATGGCAGTTTACTTGTAACATTTAACCTGGAAATGTAAGAAATAAAGTAACTCATTCACTCTGTAATCCTGACATAAACCAAAATAGACGCAAAATAACAATACACAATCAAATCCAATGCATGGCTACATGAAGCAGCAAGCGGATGTGACTGGCTCTAAACCAAGTTAATGCGTAGGCTGCTTCCTTCGCTGAATGGAATCAGATTGCAGATAGTTAACTTCAGGCGTGATAAGTCTCAAATATGTTCAAGCTTGAAAAATAATGAAATGAGTAATTGGCATTTACCCAAGAAGTGCCTGTATTAAATGGACGCTCAGAAGAAGCAAGTGGTATGAAGCAAGCATAAAAGCTAGCAATACCTAGGTGATGCTCTTTTCTCTTAGGGAACTGGAAGGAGTTTGGACAACAAAAGAATAAGCAGAATAAAAGCATAGAAGAACCAGTGTAGCCAATCACAAGTATCATAGTACAGGGGGGAAAAGGAAGGAGGAAAAATGAAAATAAAAATAAACCAACAAAAAAATTAAATACTACATTAATAATTGTGAAAGATAATCTTTACTCTAAAAGGAATTGACTGTATCTAGCCATCCATCTTCCAACATTGTCAACACATACTTCTGCTTCTGTCTCAGAATAGCCTCTTTAATATTTAGGAAGTGCCACTGTCATTTTCCCCCTCTGCTTTTCTGGTTGCAACCTTTATGACTGACTGCTTGTTGCTAATGTCAGTGTCCTCAGGGAGAGGAATCATCCCCCCCCTTCAGTTCCAGTCTGAGGCCGATGAGCGTGAAGAGAGATGGCAGTCTGAGGGACTCTGCAGCATGGAAACATGTCCAGCCCAGAAAAGAAGAAGGACTGCTCAGTAATTGGCTCTTTGGGTTTTTTGTGTCAGTCTGTTAGGGAGATGTGCTGGCGCTTGTATTTCCTCCTAGATGGGAAAATAAAGAGTCCTCACACCTCATTTTAATTGTTTCAAACAGAGAAAGAATATCAAAAAATGGTGTGATATTCTTGGAATGAAAAATATTGCATTCACAGTGCATAATAAATTAAGCCCGTCTTAATTTGCAATATTGCACTAGGAAGGAAAATTTATCCAAACTCCATCTGCCTTTCACCATCCATTATAAATGCATTAATAAAAACAGGCTTACCAAATAATCTGACAAGGCCTAGAGATAATAACAAAATGTAATCTACCTTTACAAGTATATGGATGCGCCCGCACAGCCCTTCTTGTTACCTGTGTCTTTGAGAAGACTGCCCCTGAGCTGCAGCCTGCCAGTTAAACTACGGAGAGTTTGAGAAACACAACTCTTAACAAGGAAAATAGGGATTTCCTGCAAACATTCCTGGCAGTAAATAAAAGGGCTCTCTCTGCACACACAGCGACAATGCCCTCATCCGCCATCCTCCTTGCAAGCCATAACCAAATATATTTACCGGGTGACCAAAAGTAACTTGCTATTCTTGGATGAACAGCTTTACCCTGCTATGCTTGAGGCTGCTTTAATGACACTAAAAATACAGACCTCGTGGCTACGCGCTAGGCTAACAGAATTGGGCCCCCACTACATTATGGCTCAAATTTAACATGATACATGATGTCAAAGCTAGAAAATCATTTTGTTTCTTAAAGTGGACAGGAGATGAGATTTAAACTGCCTGGGTTGGAGTCCTATAATCAGTCATCCAAAATAAATTTTATTATTTAAGACTTATTCAGAGGCAGACAAGCTGAAAACCTATTTTTATACAATAAAAAAGTTTATAGGTTCTCATAAACATGTAAATTACTTCTTCATACACGTTCTGCACACTGATTTCTTTTGTTTCATATATAAGACTTTCTGTTGTGCTTTGTGACCATGCTCAGCAGTTTCTATTTGCAAACACCCCACACCGGGGTTTTCTTTGTCATTAACAGCACCAACCTAAAACTAATCTCTACACATGCCCTGCCGTGAAAATATGACTCTGGTACATAGGTTTGAATTAACATAAAATATTCCACCTAAACTCTCCAACAGCACCTGACTTTGTGTAGGTACGTGTTTGCTATTGCAAATATGTTTGCTAGATTTTGCTATTGTTTTGCTGCAGATGGGTGCAAGCGAATAGTAGCTGTGGTAGATGGGTGGTGGAATACGGTAGCTTGCGAAAATGTTAACACAGGTACCCGACTTTCAGCCTGAAACAGAAGTGCAGGAGATCACACCTCCCTCCTCACGTGGTCAGACCTGTGGGTAGTTCCCAAATCCTACTAGCTTACGTTGTATGAACTCCTCTCAGCTGCTTACAACACAGGGTCGTAACAACCTGGGTTCGGTTACGCGAGGTCACTAGGACGTGTAGATGCCTTGATGATTTCTCGCATGCAAACTGCACGTACTCCTCTGCAAACTGTGGCATACGGACACGGCGTAACGTTCGCTTCTCTATCACTTAACTTGCCTCATGTGCAGGGGAAGTCTCAAGGGCCACCGCACACCATCTCAGGGAACTCTGGAGCCAGAGCAGATGTTGGAGCTTTTAATGTCTGATAGGACCTCGCTGAGAAGCTCAGCTACAAATATCTCCTCTCCAGACCTGGCATCCTAGAGTACAGGAAAATAACACTCAACGATATAAACCTTCCAATAAACCTTCCACCGGCCTTAAGTGTGTTATGATGTTTTCCATCTTTTAGGGAAAAGAAAGATTTTTCAAGAGGACATATTTTTAAATGTTTCTGCAACAGCCTGTTTTCCTGAGTTGAAGAAAAACAAAAACATCAAAGAACTACTGGACATGTCTTACTGGTCAAGGGCATTTTCAGAGAAACAGGCAAACCCAGCTATTTTTATCTCACTTCTTGCCCTCATGGGTTAGGAAAACGAGCCAACTCTTTTAGAAAGTCATATTGCGCTTAAATTGGCTTTTGCCTCAAAATGCAAATCTTCTCAGCCAACACATACAGAATGTAAAACTTGCCAATTGGATGACGAGCCGGAAGAAGATTGCAAATGATGTTGCAAAGATAGGAGATAAAATACACAGCATAGTAGGAGGTAAATGTATAAAGAGTACTGCCATGTGTATTTACTCCTGTGTAATCTGGAAATGACTGGAATAATGACAGCATTACTTATACAGCTGTTTATGTATTTAAACATTTCTTTCCTGTTATTTTAAAGGATTACAGGCAAACACAAATAAATGCTTTTTTTATGCTATACTATTAAAGTGAACAAAAAATAGTCTTTAACTGCTGGGGTTTTTTTGCTTCCATGTAGTAATCAGACTTCACCTCTGGAACTCTTCCTGTTGCTACAGTTTCAGTTGTCCCTTTGTAAAAACACACAGAACCTAATCCTGAAAACATCCCTAGTTGTATCTCCGGACAGATCAATCCAGAGATTAGATCAGATCCTAGATATCACTCACAGACTTACTCGTCTCCCAGTTGGAGTCACTGATTTGTCCTAAGATGAGCCAAATTCTACTGAATTCAAAGTTTTCTTCAAGTGATTTCATGGGATGAGATCGTGATGATGCTTTCACTAGTTTCTGATACTAGGAAAGAATAGGAATTTTTTCTCTACTAAAAGAATATGTATAGCACTAGAGAAGTTCACCCCTAGGTTTGGGAAATTACTTTTACTTTTTTTTTCCCCCTCGAAGCAAAATTTTGGGCTCACAAAGTTCAAGTGAATTTTGTATCTGCTAAGATGTATTCTGTAATCTTTATTAAATATTAATGCTGAACAAGAACCACCGCTTCTCTGTGCTTATAATAAATAGTTGTCCCTAGAATGTGTCATACAATTGTTCTTTTTTTTCTCCTTTAAGATTGATTTAAATACTTTTAAATATGACATCAGCCTTGAAGCTTTTCACAGGAACAAAGACATATAGGTCAGGAGTGTGTCAAAATGACATTTAAATGTCAGGCCAGCACTTACTTTATTGAGATATGAAGTAATGTCTGCCTATTCGCTGAAAAAGTATTTAAGTCTATTTCAAGTGATCAAAGACAGCTCTCTAGTAATGATGCCTTTGAGTGGCTCCGAGAAGACGTGGAATAGAAACCGAGATGGATTTGATGGGGAGAAATAGCGGGGAATAAAATTAGGAATTTGTCTACTGGTCTGACAGGAAGTCAACATGACCACATTACATCTGCACTTGCACACAGTATGAATTAAAGCAAAGAAAAATCAAATAAAGAACTTACTTCTGCGAAGCACTGTAGCTCAAAAATAACAGAAGAGATCAAATGCCACAAAGTTGGGGACAGAAAAGGCTTCTTCAGCATAGCTGAGCCATCATTGCCTCCACCCATTCGTAATGAAAAGTAAACGCAGAGGGAGCCAGGGATTTCTGTGCCAGGAATCTGCAGTCAGAGATGACAGAGGATGGGGAAAGGAAAACAGTGCTGTTGAAAAGCAAAGACAGAAAACTGAGTCTAAAGACTGTTAAATGAAAGGTCTTGCAGGGAGAACATTATGGAACCGCAGTATGATTTTATATCCCCCCCAAATGAGGGATTGCCTTACTTACAGCGTCCCCCCCTACGTACTAGTTGGAGGTGAAGACCCTCCTGGTCCAGGCCTTTCCAGCAGGGAAGATGAAATGGATTCCAGCTCCGGCCACAGGACAGGTCGGGGGAGCGGTGAGTGACACGCAAGGACCCTACTCCCAGGCAACAGCTTTCTTCGTCAGTGCCATCACCATCCCTACCTCCTTTCGTCACACTTTTAAAAGGAGATGTCACGCTCAGGGAAAGGACCCGCATCCCTGGAAGGGGTGCAGAGTTTCTCCTCCATTCTTCCCATGACCGCGTGTGTGCGTCGGCACCTTGCGGTGAGTTCTGTTTCCAAGACCGGGATGTCCTTGGCTGCTGCGGGACCACCTGGGAGGGCACTGACTCATTCTGGATGAGATGCAGGTACCTATCTGCTAAGAAGAAAATCGTCCGCGCTCATTAGCTAATTTCTCCTACACAGGTCACAGAACAGCTGTCAGCTAATTACCTTCCCTGACTGGTAGCCCAAATTGAATTTGAACATGGAGTCCGCAAGTAAAAAATTTTTATAGTCTATTCCAAATCTCACACCTTTTTTCCCTACATTGTTGGGGTTAGGGAAGGGAGAAGATGGAAAGTTTCCATGTCTTCCTCCCCACAGATTGTTAGTTTTCACCCCAGAAATTCGTACTTTAAAGTTGTTGATTGCTTTATGGACGATCATCAGTGTGTTTTTTATGATGTACTTAACAGCTCAGAAATTGTGAGCTTGCTATGCTGTACAATACTTTTAAATTATGGGACAATCTGCATTCATGATGCGCTGCGTGTTGACAATATATGGGTACCTTAACTGACAGGAGGACACTGTCCTTGCAGTCTGGTACACTTACTTTATGCTGGCTCTGGCAAATACAGCAAGCAGACATTAAACGCTGCAGACATTCAGAATACCCCAAGTACATTTTTCATCCAGTATTATTTTTCACAAATATGCTTAGGTGACAGCTTGTTTAATATACACTGAATAATATGGGTCATGGCATTTGCCAGCAAGTGAGAGCGCTCCACCAGCAAACATTTTATTAGGTGCATTACTGCTTAACGTTCACACCATCGTAATATTTACGTTGCCTTTTTACTTGGTGAATTACCAAGGGCTACAATGCGGCATTTAGCTTAGCCCTACATTAGGGGCTGTGAAAAAAGAGAAATGCCAAGAGGGTGCATCCCCAAACGGCACTCAACGCAATGGAGAGCACAAACCAGTGTTTCTCTTCAAGGGGCGGAGGCTCTACCTTATATTTTTGGTGTCTGAATCCAAAAAGTGTTACGGGCCCAGAGGCTACTAGCTACCCTACCAACCCCTGGTGCTTCTGACTAGGAGAAGGTCACAAACTCCCTGACTTCAGGAGACAACATGCTAAGGTTTAAAGAGGGCAGCCTCAGGTTTACTTGGACATCGGTTTCTCACATGTAGGTCACTGGGCTAAGTCACGACCATTTTTATGGGGGCTAAGGAAGGCAGGGGCTCTTTACGCCTTTTCCTCTCCAGCTGTATAGTCAAAAAGATGACTTTACAGCCAAGGGGAATTTAAGGAACATGCACACACAAAAAAAAACATTTGGGCAAAGCATCTCAACGTCAGGATTCTGGAGTTCTGGTTTGTCACGTTGACACACATATCCCCACATATCTATCTGTGAGTTCATCGCCTTCTTATTAAATTGAAAATAACTCCACAATAACACGTCCAGGATATTTTAAAGACTATAGAAATTAAAAATAAAACACTCTCTCCATACCTCTATATTCTGGGTGTGTTTATCCCATGCAGAGACATTCTTATACTAGCACCCATACAAGATGTTGCATCCACATCGCCAAGAGCGATGCCACGAGGAGATGCTCTCCCAGAGACAAAAGCAGCACAGACACGTTAACACTGTGCCCCATGCACACTAATAAGACCTGTCACTTGCCAGCACTAGCTAACACAAACTCTGCTTTGCGCTGACGTAGCTATCTATATTGCTCTTGAGGACACTCAGAGCAGTCTGGGGATCTCTACAAGAAGTCGGTTGCTCAATTCAGACGTGACCATAGACATGCAGTATCAGGCCCATCAAAATGTTACAGTCGGGATGTACTCAAGAACCCAGAGGAGGGGTGAGGAAAAAACAAGGTTACGCTATTTTGTAAGCATGGTTCTGACTGGCACCATGTTCCCGGACTCATCGTTCATCAGACAAATAATTCAGATGATCTGCCTCCTTTAAGTATTGTTTTCTATTTTCTTCCATTCACTTTTGCTAATGTAATAGTTTGGTTCATATTCCCCTATGCCATCACTAGTTTTGAGTATGTGTCCAAACACAGAACCACAGCTCTAAATTTTTAAATTCAGTTCTCTGGAATCAATCCAGCATTGGGATTTTGAATTTGGGTCATAGACAGCTTTTTGAACCCAATTTGCTTCTGTTGCAACATCCTTGAGATTGTCTGAAGACAAGCACTGATTTTTATTTTTTTTTTTACAATGCAAATTAAAACCTGATTTACTGAGCTTTACCCACCCTGTGACATGGCACTGCACCACCACAGCTGCCAAACACTGATTTTGGAACCCAACGGCCCAGCAATCGGCAGCGCTGGGAGTAACAAGCACAAGGCTCATATTTTTTTCATGAGAAAGAGGTTTCCTATCCATTGGTGCTCAGCTGAGTCCTACTTTTTGGACCTTGTAAAGTTTGACCCATTTAGGAGAGGGCAACAGAGTTCCCATGCTACTTGTTCTGCAAAGTAAGCCTCCAAATGGAAACCACAGGCATATCAATTTTTGTAGACTGTATTTCAAAGACACACACAAACATAGTGGCATCTCTTACTTCACAATGCCACATTACCATGGCAAGATTAGTCTTCTGGTCATTATTTGCTCTTAGAAATATTGGGAGTGTGGATCTGAAATGAGAGGAGTCTCTTCCACACACTGAGATAACGTTGAGGATTGCATTGCATTCATCGTTATCATCACCACCATCCTACTTAGGTCATCAGGGTTGTCAAAATACATTCGAAAGATGATCAAATAGCCGCCTTCTATTTCTTTATACCATTTTTATTTCACCACCCCATTTTCTCTAATATCAGTTAACAGGCAGGGAACTGAGGCACAGAGAGGGAGATGACTTGTCCGTCATCTAGCAGCAGAAGTGACAAAGACGAGAAGAGAATCAGGTCTTCTGGGTCCCTGCTGGCCACGAGACAACATCACCACCCTGTCCCACGTTTAAGTCAGGTCTACTTGCACAGTCATAAAGCCTCTTGTTTTCCCTCTAATCTCTTCATGGTGAAATCAGGATTTCTATCCAAATTAGCATTTTGATTCTGGAGTTCTGAAATATCTGTCCTGACATGCAAATGACAAGGAGTTGAAATGGCTTGATATACATTTGGAGGGCAAACTGAAACCAAAAATTGTGACAATCCACTGGCAATTAAAAAGTCTTTGTTGCTTTATTTGGTGGGTCCTGTTGGTGCTTGGGGAGAATAAAGCTGCCTGAATGCTTCCCTTCTACTTGAGAAACGGGTTTGACAGGAATTGACTTTAGGCAATTTTGATGTTTGGCTTAGCTCCTCTTTTTATCTTGTCTTTTCTATGCATACACATGCACACCCTCTGGCTTGTACACAGATTCCTCCAACCTTGCCAGTTTTCTTTCAACAGCTTACCCCCTTTACCTACACATACACCCTTCCATCCAAATGCCAAGAGCTCTTCTTCCTAAAGATAATCACTGCTAAACATTGCATGGTGCCTTGCCTGCCCAGGTCACGTATCTCATCCTCCATCTCTACTCATCTGAAGCAAGATCTCAGCTTTCTTGTAACATAATCTTTTTCAAAAGAATTATGACAAGAATCAAGGTTTGTGGATTTTGTCCTGAAATTAATTCTTCTGCCATTAGCAGCCTGTCTGCTAATATTTCCAACATTAGCCTGTGAACCTCTTCCAAGCTGATATTAGTTACCTGGTACAGGACTTTTTTTTTTCTCTTGGAAAAAATAATAATATTTCTTTTTATTGGAATTATGGCATTTTTTATGATGGCATTTAATGCTTCCCAGCACTTTTGAGGCTCTTCATCTAAGTGGAGTATTAACAATACATAAATGGCTGCTTTTTATTATTATTATTTTGCTTATGGAAAACCAAACATTTATTTTACCGTTGATAATGTTAACTTCTGCTAAAGGATGGTATCGGTCTACTGATGAAAATGAGAGATGGTGAGATATGAAAAAATCATAAAAAGGACAAGGAAGTAGGAGTTAAAGCAAGACATAGTAAAATGAAAGGCACACCTTTTGCCAGTAAGATTAATTACCGTTATAATATATTACCAAAGAAAGTGGCAGGGTCTCTAGCTCTAGGTTTCCTCAAGTTTGTTGTTTTCCTGGAAAACCTGCCCTGTGAAGCCTGTGTTCCTGGGTCTCAGTAGGAGGGCCTGGACAAAATCCCTGCGTTATTTTGGAGGTCAGGCCAGATCCCTGGTTCCCAATAGCAAGGTATCGCTCTCTTAAGGGGAGCTTAAAGTGCTGTGGCCAGTGGAGCCTGTTCCCAGCGCATCCTTTCTGCAAGGCAACGCTGCTGATCCTGGGCACAAACACCGTGCTGCAAGAGGATGGCAAAAAGAGGGGGGCAGGTTGCGTGCCCATGGGTGGTATCCCTCTGATCTGGCTCTACCCCAAAGTGAAGGTGTGAAAGAGCAGCAGCCATGCTGTAAGACCCAGGAGAGCTTCAGAGAGGTGGGAAGGATGGGAAAGCCTGCGTGGGTGGGTGAATTATATTCTGTGTTTTATCCTGCCTTCCAGCCCAAAGCCCACGGCGCCAGACGTCCGAGAGAGAATGGAGACGCAGATCTGAGCAGCAGGGTCTGGGTAGAGACAAGCAAGCAGCTGATAGAAACCGTAAGGGCTGGGAGGACAGTGGCCTGGGATGGATGGGATGGGAGGAGGGGGAGGCAGGGATGAGTGCTGAGCGGTGGGGTGGGGAGAGAGGACAGCGGTCGTGAGTCCCAACTAACGTAGAACGGGAACTGCTGTGCTGACTCTGGTTCTGCAGATGGCCCCCCTGCTTCACATCAGCATGTACCCTCATCACATAAAGGTATAAAGAACATCTGCAGTTTGCCTGGGATTCTGCTTTGCCATGTGGGGAGGATTAGCCTTGGCCAGCGGCCGGCCACCCACCCAGCCGCTCTCTCCCTCCCCCATCTCAGCAGGACGGGGAGAGAAAATAGGGTGAAAGAGCTCACGGGTCAAGTGTCATGCTTTAAAAGTCTGTCCAATCTTGTCCTGTTTCACACTTCTTTACCTCTCTAGTCCCTTAAACATCACTACTTCAAGAAACTCTGTACTAGAAGCTGGGAGTCTGCTCCTTTCCCTTCTTTCATCAGTGTGCGAGGAAACTATCAAGGGTAAGGTCACAGGACAGACACAAACTCCTCTCTCCATGGTCTCTGCTGGTGGGACATGAGCTCAAAACCTATATTAACAAGTTGTCATCTTGTGCCTTATCATAACTGCTCTCCCTCCTCTTCCAAAGAGGCTTAGGCTCTTACACGGTATCTGATTGCATTTCTGTCTGCATCAGTATAGGCAGTTAGTGTTGACTAAAGTTAATGGAGATTTACATTAGTACTAGCAAGATCTGAATCAAGTAATACCGGCAGAACCAGACCCAAAGGAAAGCCCAGAGGGGCTGATAGGTTCCTCCAAGCAAGTGATAAAATTACTTTAAAAAATTCTGTTCCTTTGACAGATCTCTCACACCGAATATTTTATTACTATATATTATTTCCTTTCTCTTTTTATAGCAACTTTGATATTCAATTTCTGGGTATAACTTTCAAACATTAGACTATGTTGAACTTGTAGGTTCCTGGAAGCTGATGACTGACATCAGTGATGAAAGATGGTAAATACTGTAATTATAATTCAGAAATGAAATGCTACAGCTAGGAGATGCTTAAAAAAAATAATGTTGCTCTTAATTAACTTTCAGTAGCAAAGAATAAAATAGTTTATAAAAAGTTTTAACAAAAATGAATTTGTAATTTTTTTGCTTCGGAAATAAATGGTAAAAATCAATTATCTTCACAGAAAAATGCAAGATTCGTGTTTTTATCAATCATTGAAGATCTGATTAAGAAAGAAACCAAAGAAACAATTAAAAATAGGATAGCAGATATAAAACAGCATTTTTTATTAGTTTTGCTAGAATAGAAATAGAATGAACAGCAGCACTGCAGAACAACTCAGTGTTTAACCAGTCTGTTGTTCTGCCACAGAGTAGTTTCAATTCCAAACAGAGGATATAAGTACTTACCTGCTTATTCCTATTGTTTCTTGAGTGTTGGATAAACATCTGCTTGCAGCAGCCTATCTGCAAAAGGTGGAGTTTGAGAAATGGTTATAAAGTGTTTTGCAGATCAAAAAAAAAAAAAACAAAACCCAAACAAATAGTTTCTTAATAGAACTGCAGGTATTAAATTATTTATCTAGTTCCGCTGCCAACATTACGGGTGAGATTACAAGTGACCGTACATAACCTATACATGGGATAAGGCAGTGTAAGAACTCTTTTTTGGGACCATTCAAACCTTGACTGTTGGCAACATGACAGTGAATGAAGCCTTTGCATGTGCTTACCCACCTCCAGTCCATCCTACGCAACCAATGGGCTTTGTTAGGGAACAGAAAGGGACACAGCAAGGAATGGGCAAAGCAAGCTTTCCTCTATTAAAGCCCTTTTAAAAAGTGTTTTCATTTCATAAATCTTCTCTGGGGGACATGTCCGAGATAACCTTCCCGAGACAAAACCAAATTAACAGATCATCAAAGTCACAGGGTGAAATTTGCCAGCTCTCTGTAATTTGGCAAACTTTAACTGATACTTCTGACTGCTGGATGCAAATGATTAAGCCAATATTTACAGACAGACTTTTGTTTCCCCTTTAAGAAAATACACACACAGAGTTTAGTTTCAGTCCACATATTTCAGTATCTCCTTGTCCTGCTTGTCTTATTTTCAAGGGTTGGCATCCAAGGGCTGTCATGCTGCTTCTTAATAATAATGACGTCTAGTCAGGTCATTTTTCGGAATTAAATGACATGCAGCTTTCACATTTTCCTTTTTCATCCTAGATAAACTAATGCTGAAGCTTTCCTTTCATATAGAGCAAAAACATTTCCGTATCAAGCTCACCACTGCTCCTGTTTAACTGAACTGCAATGTAACTGGGATGCATCACAATATGCAGTATCACCATGTCAGAAAAAAATACTTTTGTTCTCAAGAAGCTTAGGTATGCACTATTAAGAAAAAAAAAAAAATAAAATTAGATGCTTCCTGCATGAACTTTGGAGCAAAATCCCAACCTCTATACCTAGAGGATTACCTGTGCAGCGTATGACCTTGGTTTTTCTAACGTACCCATGCAGACATTTACAGGTGATTTAACTGATGCATTTGGCCAAAAATCATCCCCGTGATTGGCTAGTAGTCACAGATGCAAACAGAACCACTGTGCCTTTATAAACTAAGTCTGCTGCTAGTGATCAGGCCAGCTTATAGTGATCAAGCCAGCTTATAGACTTGAACCTTACTATAAAACTTGATTCATTAGTAGCAGCAATATAATTACTCAGTTTGGGCTGATGTGGTCACATTTCCATACTAATACAATACTTTCAAGAAACACCGAATAACGCATTCATTTATCATCCTAAGAGGTTCCAAAAAGAGACTTGGATATGTATTTTAACATGACTCTCATTAGTATTTCTGCATGGGGAGCACTTTAGGACCCTCCAAAGTGCTACCACTAAAACCAGTTAGCATCCTTGCAGCGTGAGCTGCCATTCATCACGAGGAAACATCTGCAATCTATTTTGGTATAATTAGTATGCATTTGTAATGCTGCAGAAACTTTTATTTCTGTGTAGGTTTTATGCTAATGCTGAAGGCAGAGAGACCGAAGTCCTCGCTGCCCACTTTCTCCCCACAACTGACACCTCTCCTCCAGTTTCAGCTGAGAAGAGGGCCGGCAGCAAGGGAGGAGAGGTGTTCGGGTCTTCTTCAGCACGAGATGGAGATGTCCACAGGGCATAGCGCAGCCCTGACCTTCTCACACAGGGCCACATCGCTGCTTGACGATCAGGGCAGTAAAGAGAGAGACACTGGGCATCTTCACAACACGTTTACGAATAAACCAGTTTGTTGCACGTCTTGGTGGCGGGGCGGGAGGAAGAGTCGTTTTAAAGGAAGGAAGAACCTTTCTGTTTGTCAGGCTTGATCTGTTTCTAACAGGAGAACTTAGCCTATTAGAAGACTATGCAAATCCCAGTTTTCTTTTTTAAATGGTAATTACCGTCAGTGTAACTCCTACCATTATTTGCACTGTGTGACATTACGTTAAATTCTTTTTCAGTTAATTTATTGTTTGCTACTGATCTCTAGTGCCCTTCAGACACTCTTGAAAATAATTATTTGGGGCTCTATTAAAATATTTTAATGACTAAACCCCCTGAAGTGCTAGATGATGACCACCAGCAATATTTTAAACAGGAACAGGCTTGGGGCTTCGGGGTTTTGTTATTTTTAACATTACTGGAAGAAACTGGAACAAAGCTAATGGTGAACAAGCTTTCTAATGCTCTCTAATCTTGTGAGTCAAAAGAAGACTTAATACATTACTTTATACATAGGCACTGTTTTGAAAGGCTCTTGTCTGATTGCTGTATTAAATTATGGAAAAACTAGATTAACGGAATCACACAAAAGCGTTAGTTCCTCTTTCTGCCAATGCAGTGTGTTTTTTACATCCTTAACACCTGAAGTCCCACTTTGAATGTTGTAAAACAAAGTAAGGTTGTGTATATTTTACAGTTTAAAAGATACTGCTTTTGTCCTGACTTCCTTTCAACCACAGAAACGCTGATGCCACCAAATTCTTGAACAGTACTGCATTAATTTGGATAAGTTGGAGCCTGAGATGAGAACAGACTGACTATTCCTGTTGGGACATCTGTCGGGGGGGGGGGGGGGGGGAGAAAGAAAGAAAGAAAAAGATTGTCTTATTTTGGATTCAATTAATCCATTTTCAAAATGGATAGAATCAATTTGAAAGGAGATGCTTTTAAATTGGAATTAAGGTATCCACACTCCTTGTTAGGAGGCATTTCTCAAAAATCGTAATGAGAAATAGTTTCTTATAGCGGCAAACCTTTGCAAACGGCTGTAGGAAAATTCAGTTATACAAATCAAAAGTCAGAACTTCCAGATAATCAATAATGCAGCAGCTAGTTTTAGCCTGGCATTTGTTCTTCATCTCTGTTCAGTGGCTGCTGCAAACCATTCTCACCCCCTGCTCTGAATGGCAGAAGATCAGAGAGTTAATGATATTACCAACATATATTACATTACAAAATTTCTGCTTCACAGCATGTTAGCTGTATCCATTCAGCCACCTCCATCCTCCCCTCCCATTTTAGGTTGAGCCTGTAACAACATACAGCTTGAAAATAATGTTAAGTAACAGGTTTAGTCACAGTTACATTTCAAAACTAGAAGTTTCCTGCATTCTGAACTGCAGTCTAGATCAGCATGTTAAAGATGAACGTGAACGCTTTTTGCTACGACAGGATCAACTAAAATAAAGGATTCAAGAGAATGTGATTTATTTGCCCTTATTTTCCTGAAGGCAAATAAAAGTATGCTTTATATAACTAAAACATGCTTGTGAATGGTTACGTGTACTCCTAAAGCCAACACCTTCCTTGTTAACTTACTGTTTACATAAAATGTTATGTGTACCTTTGTAGTTAGCAAGGACCAAGTCAGTAGTTTAATGTTATGTTTTCTTCTGCGTCACAAGAAAGTCTGGAAGAAGCTGGCATATTCTTAAGGGAGCCCATCAACAGTGCAGTGCCAAACATCATCAGATTGTGACTAATGCTCCATTTTACATCTTAAATATTTTTATCTTGCATTTGTCTTTTGCTATCTGAAGTTAGGTTTCTGAGTGGGCGCTTCAGAGCAAATATAAGCCTGTATGCTTCACTGCAGTTCAAGAGCTCTTTCCTCCACAAATCCCCTCCTACTGCCTCCTTCCCATCTCCTCAATGCCTTAGCCTCTCATGAAGGAGACTCCGAAAGTCATTTAACACCCTTCTTCAAGAAGGCTCAGACTCTTTATCACCCCATACATGTGAAACAATGAGAAGATGCCTCCTCCAGACGCACTCTACATAAGCAGTCTCATGAGCTAATCTCCTGCCTCTGGGAATCTCAGAAAATGACTCACATCCTTCTCTACCTCTCCTTTTCATCCTTTTGTTCCCTCTTGCGCTTCTTTCTCTTCCTGCTCTTTTGACCCGACAGTAAGTTCAATGGGGTAATGCTCACGAGTCCAATTGCGTACAAGGCTGCAAAAAACACCCTTTGGGCTTGATGGGTCCTTCGGGTCAAGAAGTCCGTCTCTGCAAAAGCGGCAGAAGACCGTACGTCAGAACAACTCCATTGCAGTGGCAGGCAATCAATGAAAACACAATATCATGAATAAAATATGTACGAAGACGGCGATGTTCACTGTTTTGGGGCTGCATCGTTGATAAGATGCCAGCACCAAACCACTAGGAGCTGCCACAAAGCTGTGACACATTGATTTTCCGAAATTGGGGTCTCTGGCTGTATTTCTGTTAAAACCAGAAGGCGGCAGGCGTTCTTCCTGTGCACCTGGGAGCTGTTGGCTAAGGAGTCAAATAATTCAGAATTCGTGCTGTTTAATTTTAGCACTGCAAACCACCTAAAGCTCCTGTAAAATAAGAGCTCATTAGGGGCAAAATTGACAGTGAAGGTATTTTCTGCAACTAAGCTTCCAAGCCAAAATGCTTGTATCTAAAAAGATGGGGGGAAGGGCGGAAGAAGCCCACGAGAAAGCGTGCTAAAAATATCTGGCTGTGTTTCTGTATTGAAAAGGGGCTCCTTAATAAAAACTCTGCAGCATAAGATTTAATCCCTCTCTGACATGCAGCATCACCTAACATTTTAAGGTGCAAGATTTTAAGATGCGACCTTACTTTCTTTCTGAAAGATTTCCGGATTCACTGGAAACAAACCAATTTGCCTATGTACTGAAAGATACTAAAACCTTCAAAATTTGTATTTATAACTAGAGCCAACTTCACGATGTTATAGTTGTGAATGGAAGAAACGCAATTAGCATGTGAAAATTAAAAAGGGAATATAGCAGCATACGAATCTGACACCCTTGCCTGTGCTCTGTGATGATACCTCTGCTGCTCTGGCAGAGTTGACTCTTGACTACATTTCAATGACATTCTCTTTGAAAATATCCTGTTTAACCATGTCCCTGTCTGTGCCATGAGGTTCGCTCAGCTCCTAGGAAGAGTAGAGACATTCTTACCATCTCTGCCACGTAGCCATCCTTGGGCTGTGTCACATGAGCAGAATAAAAGATGACTTAGCAAATAAGGCTATCTTCCTGTTTCTTCTCAAGCATTATTTTACCCCAAAATATATATATATATTTTTATATATATTTTTTTTTTAATGCAGCAGCCTCCAGAAGGTAGCTGAGAATGAAAATGTAACTGAGAAAGAAGCTGCCTGATTTGGGGGGGGGGGGGAACAGAGATGCTCTCATGCAGGCTGACATTGTTGAGACAAGCAAATAAAGGGAGTCAACAAGTGCCCTTAGTCTTGTTCTTTTGGGAGAACTGAAATGGAGGAGACTGAATGATTTTCCGCTGTCAAAAAGTGGGGAAGAGCCTTCTTCCATGGGAAATCATCCAGCCTCCGTTTCCTGTGTCCAGACTAGCGTGCCCTCAAGTCAGTATTGCCCTATTACTCTATTTTAGTAAAATTTTCGAGGCTCAAAACAATATTCCAAGATCGCTCTTGTGATGCCAACAAAGTCTTTACTTACTGAGCATAAGTACATCCTCCGCAGTGCTTTGGTGGAAACACATCTACCACCAAATCTGAAACTCTGGAGCTGCAGAAGGCTCCAGTACTTCAGGGACCCATACTCCCAACCAGCAGCGCAAAATTAGTACCAGAGTCAAGAGAGAAAACCAGACATCTCTTTTAGAGGAAAACCAGAAGACCATGTATTAAATTGGTCCTTGTTTTTCAACACATTCTTTTTTCTGGTAAGTTCTCTATGCCCTATTAGTAAGACACACTGGTTGAAAGAAAAGGAAACTTGAAGGAGCCAGAGAAATACTGACTGACAGCAGTATGCTCAAAAAGCTTTCTTTCAAAGGAAGCTCATAAAATATGTAGCCCAGCTGTTCTTTACTTTCTAATCAGGCTTTCTGATAATGAAAGTTCATCCAGAATGACACTTCCTCATTCATGTGATGCTTCTGGTAAGAAAAGGGAAAAAGCAAATAATGGGAAAAGAAGATCAACTTAATCCATTTCAGCTTAACTGTACAGGTGAAGTCAGGGGGAAATGATATTAAACTGAAATCTGTGAAATTTTTGGCTCTTCAAAAAAACCTCTTTCAAACAGCAAATATTTGTGGAAGATTGCCCTGTATTATTGGTGCTGCTAATTAGCCAACAAAATGCCCTGCTTGTGCCGCTACAGCTGGCCCTTCTATCTGCTTAAAACATAAATAACCGTACCACTGTCCCCACTCACAACGTGATTTCGTGCCACGTGCCCTGCGTTAATACAGTGTACAGCTCTGCAGCACCTTCGCCTGCAAGCATCAGGCAACGCCTGCCAGTCTGCTGGCCAGACTGGTTGTCCCGGTGGCAACCGGTTTGCAGAGCACGCCAAATTTAGTCATGTATACGAGCATCACCTCGCTGACAGCTACAGTAAGATATTCAGGGCAATTAGAATGGTGTTATTAATGGTAATCAAGGATTGACATCACCTCCTGCTCAGCCCATGTTATTCAATATAAAAAGAAGCTCAATTAGTTCTGCGTTCAGAGTCCGGGTTCACATTAAGTTGAGGAAGCGGCAATTAATTGGGGCTTCTCATTTTGGTAGGTTAAAAAAAAAAAAAAGAGAAGCATTTGGGTAGTTGTTTTCAGTTTTAATAAGAGCACATTTTACTCTGAAGGTCAAAAGTGTGACATATGTTCTATCTCATGTTACAAAAATAATGATGTATTGGGTCATCTGAGGTATACAGGGATGAGGGGAAAAAAGGAAAAAGCAAGACAGAGAGACAGCTACAGGCCCGCTGTTGACATATGAAGCATCTTCTTCTGTGCAGCCATCACCAAAATGCCAGGCTGCTAAATACCTTGCAAAATAAAAACACATACTAAAAAGAATTATTTATTGTTTTGGATTGCGAAACAAAACTCTTTTGTAGATCAGGCATTTAAAAATAACTGTTTTGATATTCAGGCAGTACCAAGCAGTGAGACAGCTTGTCAGTGCTTCCTTTATAAAACACTCATTTCTTAAAAAACATCGCATTTCTTGTCAGTTAAAAGCAAAAATGTTTAAATCGGCTTGTCTATTTTTGAAATGAAGATCAGCAAAAATCAAAACAAAACAAAACAAGATGTTTCAACTATTTCCAAGGTCTATTTATAATTCTTCCTAGCAAAGAAATATTTTACCTTCCGAAGGAAAATCCAGGAAAGCCCGTATTAAGAATCATTTTTGTTTTAAACCCAATACTGCTAATTAGGCTATTTTGTTGGCTCACAGACTGGACAGTGAAGATGCATTAATATTAAGAGTTAGAAAGACATCAGTGGTGTCATTTCCCATTGCTTCCCAGGTAGCACATTGAGGAGCATGGCCTCTGTCACCTTTATTTTTCGGTACAGAGCATTCAGTCTGCAGCGGTATTTGCCCACCCAGAGGCAAAATAATCTGCAGAGGTGTCTGTACCACACTCCCCAAAGTAGATAACCCAAGCAGCTTGCTAATTTATAGTTATCCAAATGAAGTACTGCAGACCAGACTCCAAGAGAAACTCTCAGCACTTTAATCCCTGAAATCAGTGAGATTATTTGCAGATAAGAGGATGGGCAGACAAGCGAGTTTCTGTCAGGTGAATTGCTCCGTCGGCTAAAATGCTCGGAGAAGGAATCAGCACGAGCTTGCTGATGTACTCCGACCCAGCGCACTCTGAGCGAATTGGTCGAAAAAACCTACATCAAACTGGTTTTGGCAGTGGCTCACACATTTATTTAGAAATACAGTATCCGCTCTGTCATTCATTGACGCTGGTGTTCAGAGCAGCACTGTCAAAGTCAGTAGGGTTACACGAGTATAAGAAGGGAATCAGGCCAGCGGTATTTCTGAACGAAAGCGACGGCTAAGACTAAATGAATACAGCATCCCACACAAAAGGCTGCTCAAGGAAATATTTTTAGAAGCTTGCGGATCTGCTGCCTATCAAGTGAGTCCCTCCGTTGAGGCACCTGTTGAACCGCCTGTTTTACCGTAGGTCAGATCTTTCTCTAAAGGCCAGGTCTGACAGGCTGGCTGCTAATGCCAAGCCAAGAAATGGAAATCTGCGGGGCTTTCTCTGCTTCTTGTAGACTGATGACCTTTCTGAAGCCTAATACAACATGCAACGTATTGATGTTTGGGGATTGCTCGCGATGATTGTATGCTGCCCATTTGTAAAAACTTCATATGGTAACTGTTTTGCTTGCTAAAGTGTTGTATGGTATTTTGGTATGATGAGTGTAGTATGATGTAAAGCACAGCATTATGAAATAGAGGCATCCATTAAAAAAGTCAGCATAGGTGTCAGCAAACAAAAAAGAAAAGCAAGAAACAGAACGTATTTCAATTTTATCAGAGTCTTCCAATGAAATGTTTGATAAAGGGAAGAGCCAGATTCCTCAGGTTGCTAGTGTGCTTTTAAAACAACCATCAGTCCTGTAGCTTCCACGAGTCCTTGTTTGCCCATAGAAAACTAAGAAGAATTGTACCTTTTATCGTAGATTAAAGTGTGAGAGAGAAAAAAAAGACAATAAAAATTGCAATATGCTAGCCAAAAAAACACTTCCAAAATAATCAAAACAAAAACCAGCCATCTAAAATTTAAAAGCAAAAGATGACTCTGATTACAGCATATCCTTGGGTCAGCCAAATAACTGAGCCTAAGAGTACAAGCCTTAGATAAGTATTTCCTAGGATCTGAGTTCAGTCATTTAGCAAGCAGGTGGTGTTAATTCCCATTCCTCCTCAGCAACACTGGCCAACCCCATAACAAGAAAATGAGTTTATGCTGTTTCTCCAGTTTCCTTTCCACCAAATCATTATGATGGCTGCCAAGTGAAGTTTTAACATCTGGGGATCACACAATTTTATTTTTTTTTCCTTGGAAATATCTGCAGTCTGCTCCTTATTCTAAGTCCAGAGAAAGAAAGAGAAGCAGCGGCTCCAGGAGCATCCCTGTGGATTTACAGTTACTGTGGAAGTCCAAAGAGAGCCGGCAACATTGAGTTTCCTGCTGCCTAATCCCCACCTAACCTATTCCTCGACCTGAATTTCATCCACCATACTAAAATCTAAATATTTGAAGACACACAAATCAAGAAGAATCTAAGGGAATAACCTAAAAGCAAGGATCTAAAAAGCAGGTCAAAGAAAGTCTTTAAACTGGCAGGTAAAGATGAGGCACTTGAATCGTTATTTATTGTCATCTAAGCCTTATTGCACCCTCCTGTTATTAAAACGTTTCATAGGTGACATTTAAATGAATATGGCGGTATTATAATTACACATAGCCTATACTTATGAAATATTAGAATTTCTAGTTTGAGCTACTCTGAGTATTTGAGAAATTGGGAGGAGAGGAAGAAGAGGTGTGATTATTATCTGCATCCTTTTGTTGTGTCACGTGAAAAACTCCTTCGTACTATAAATTTATTTGTCAGTTTGTTGCAGAGTCCAAATGTCTCCTTTGCAGCTTTGAGCTGGTAAATCCACATGACAGTATGGTGCTGTGCAAGCATTTGAAAATAGTGTAGCCATTCACGTGTGGAGGTGCATTTATGTGAAGGTTATAAACCTTCTGAACAACCCAAAGGCAATTAAATCAAGTGTATTGCCAGGAAACACGGCCGTGTTACTTCTTGAGCTGGGCTGGCTCGTACAGACACACTGCAGGTACCTCCAGAGTGATCCCACTATTTCTGGTTCTGGGCTATTCTCTGTGTCCCACATTGTGGTGTCCAAAAATCTCATTTCCTCCTGTTTATGAATTTTGAAAAGAAAAGTAGTATCATTTATGGTGAGCCAGAAGCACAGCTAGTGGCCGAGGAAGACAGCACTGGAAGGAGCAAGCCAGTAAGAAGAAAAAAACCCTTTGGTGCTGTTGCCTGGAGCTTCACCGGCGTTACTAATTTCCACCAAGCCGAAGGTTTAACTCCAGAGAACATCCCACACAACTGTCACCGTATTTCTTCCACTGCTGCTACAGCCACATGACATTGCACTGCACTAGAATAGCACAAAACACAACTACGCAAAAGTCTGTTCTACCTGAGGATTAACACCAATTGCTAACCAGATGCGCACCGAGTCTCACAGAGCTGTAATTCTGAGCTCCTCATTCTCCCCCACAAGCATTGCTAGGGTTCAGTCAAATCTTTCACTCCGAAGACAGAACGACCCCTCCGAGAGACGATGCCCTGCATCCCCACTGACGCCGCACCACTGGCGAAAACAGCTGGCAGAGGACAAGGGGGCATCGCAGCTTGCACAAAGGTTTGTACCACCAGTGGCTGAAAAGTCGTATACAACATTCCCAAAATGAAACGTTAATTTTGGAAAATGTTTTGCTTTCACCTGACCTATAGAAAGCAAGCAATTTCAAATACAAACCAAATCAGATATTTTCTTTAGGAGTAGTTCCTACACTAGGCTTTTTGTCACAATCAAGTCCCTGTCTGGGGGAAAACATGTATGTTAAAGTTTTGGAATATCCACCAGAAAGGAAATCTTCCTTTTCATTCAGCACCAAGTCACTGTAAGCTTAACATACAGCAAGCACATAATTTTTTATCTGCAGCAAGTAGTCTCTACAGTTACGGAATTCAGAAATTTCTCCTGCTGAATTTACACAAAAGATATAACTTACTCAGTTTAGCTTTTAAAAGGAAGTGTTTTCCTGAGTTGGCGTTTCCTGGTATGAATTTGCAAATGCTGCTTTCTAACATCCACTGTACTATTATGTACTAAAAGAGCCCATCCCAAATGCACTCTAGCAACAGAAGTGTATCAGCTTTTGCACATATTTATCCAGCTGTCATTTATGTATATGACGTTGTGGGTCCCAGGCCTGCTTTGGCACAGAAAATATTGCCTGTGATTTTTTTTCAATCTTTTTTTCGTGTTTGTTCCTAACAAATAAGAAAGTCAAAGAATAATTAAAGCTCAGACCAGAACAAAAATAACCTCATAGTAAACAAGTGTGCTTGAACAATATAAATGATAATTTATTTTACAAGCAGAGATTAAAAGAGCTTGGCTTGTTTAGCTTCTCAAAACAATAGCTAAGAAGGGATATGACTGTTCCCTATAAATATATCTGGGTATGTAAACATGAAGGGAAAGAAAAATTATTTAAGCAACCAGTAAAATATTGGCACAAGGACAAATGAGTATAAATGAGCCATGAATTAATTATGGTTAGAAATTAGGAGAAGTACCTGAAAGTAGAAGAACCTGTGCTTTCAAGCTGATTTGTAAAAAACTGAGCTGCCTAGTTGCTCCATATTCAGCCTGAAAAGGAGTATACTGGTCTTATGCCTCTTACCAAAGTGCACGTGTGGGAATGCACGGATATATGTGCATCCAACATGTATCCCGTAAGATATACATCCTGACATGTATCCCAGAACATTTACTAATGAGCTATAAAGGTTTAGTTCATTCTGCTTGTGAAAAGAAAAAAATTAAGTGAATATCCTTATGCCATCTGGTTCTTTTATAGAACTAATTTTAGATTCTGTGGGGTCAGAGTCTTAACCTTCCCATCGCGGAAAAGGATGAACAAAGCGCCTGCCCCTGGACTCCCACACCATAAAAATCCAACTCTGTCCACACGCTTCCCCAAAACTGAGAGCACTCCTTTCCCCAAGGGGGAAAACATGCTCTGATCCAAAAAATAAAATAGTAACAATTTTATTGTCACACACCCGAGAGGTTTTAGAGACATTGTGCTCCCCCAAGGTAGTTGCAAGTCCTCGTTTCCCCTACCATGAAGCATGTTTGAGCTTTTTTTAACAGCTAGAGAAATTGGGGTTTTTTAAACAAATGTTTCTTAAGCTTGATTCTTTATTCCCCACCCACTTGTAAACTGTCTGTAAATGGATTCTAAAAATGACTGAGTTCATCCTATACTTCAAATTATTCACAAACATGTCCGATAAATAATTCTTGTTCTGCAGACTGTTTGTAAAATGCATGTTTATCTGGAATTGAAAATTCATGCTATGCAGCTAATTAGCCTTCACAGAGGGCTTAAGCAGGCCGGAAGGGTGCCTAGGGCTTGTGCTAGCTCTCGGCACAGGGATGCATTTCCCCTAACTGAATTTACATTTCTAAATTTCTTGGACCATTTTATCTGGAAATCAAATCACACACACCCCCCGCTCCTTCCACCCCCAGCTTCCTATTTGGATCTCAGTACAATATTTGTTTGTTTCAATCAAGTCTCTCCTAGAATAATGAAATGCGCTCATGCTCCCTCACTAACTTATAGCATACTTAAAAATGTATCTTAAATTCCGTTTAGAAACAAGTTAGCCAGCAAAAAAGAGTATAAAGAAAATACATGTCTTCCACTCAGACTTCTTGTTAGGTGTTCATCTTTGAATTTTCTTCAGTGAACTTGATTTTCTCCATACTTACCGCTTTTAGCTGATTTTTTTTATTTCTGCATGCACTGTGCATTGTTTAGCTGTACAACATTTAGACCTCTTCAAATGCAAAGAGACTTAGCCACTATTTAGCATGACTATTATTCTTCCAATACCAATCCCATTTATGGGTAATACCATGTTAGGTTACAATGAAAATATAAGATAGATAATTTATAAAAAATGAAGGAAATATGTTCAGTTCCATGATCTCACAAATCACTCGCAACCTTCAGATAAAAATTTTCATTTTTGCCTGCTAGGTGATAATATACATCATGTAAGAATGATTTTTGACTCATCTCTCCCTCATCGTTTTCATCAATATTTAGAAAAGTCATTTGTCAACATCTTTTACTTTTCAAGAAAATGCAAATACTTTCAATTGTCAAAGCCCTGCTAAAACAATTTTGACTGGAATATTTTTGAAGGGTGTTGGATGGTTTTTGAGTGGAAAACTCAGGGACCTGTCAGATCTTCCGAATGTATTATACTTTCAGTGTGCCAGTACTGTGAAAATTTGGGTGACAATACTGCAACAGATCTCCACTGCACTGGACTTTGGACAAGCTTTAAAATTACTGACCAATATTTAGAAGTATCTGTGCTCAGTTGTGCACACAAGGATGAACTGTTAGCGTTCAGAGAAATCAGAGGTTCTGTCAAACAAATAGCCACATATGCATCTAACTAATCTAACAAGAGCTATTAAAATTATATTTAAAAGAAAATAAACCACCTTTCAGATCAGGTGAGCCTATATCAAAATACATTGCTATCAAATCCAAATTCTGCCTTAGCAAGGAGAGTAGGACCAGAGAAACTGAGAAAGCTGTAGGTGTATCTAGATTTAGGAACACCTTTTCAGCAGGGCGTGTTTATTAATATTCCTAGAAGTACTGGGCTGCTTGCGGAAACATTACTTTTCAAGACAGAATTGCTGACTAGCAAATCTCACGTAGTCCCACCTAGCGTTAAATACCTGCTTTTAACAGGGGCACTTCAAGGAATGCGTCACGAGGTGACTGATGAGTCACCTGAACGAGGTAATTACTGAGAAAGGGCATGGCAGGTAGAGAGCGTCTGAACTCCGCCTTGTTTTATTTCTGGAGCTGACGAAAGCTGCAATTTGTTACTTAGTTTTAATGACCTATCAAATTAGAGATGCTGTACACTGCATCAAAGTCACAACCAACTTATTCAGATCCCTTACCTATTAAATCAAATCTATAACTGAGCAAACCACATCGCTAGTGAAAAGCATTCCCCGATCAACCACACCGAGATGCTAATCAATATTGTCATCCCAGCCATGGACTTCGTTGTACTGAAGTCATGCAGGACGGCTATGACCGTGCAATGCCTTACGGGTGGATAAGTTGCATCGGTGTAAATATGCTTCCTCTAGAAATGTGCTCCATAAATATGCACCATTTGGTATAAATATGCACTATTCCTAGGTTAATCTCTGGAAATAAGCTGGAAACTCCCATCAATGGCTACTTAGAACATGAGAATATGGATTACGAACCCCAGGAAATCCTCAGTTTGAAACCCGATTCCAGAATACATTATCACAAGGCATAGGAGAAAGCTATAAAATGCATTTCTGCAGATTAAGCTCTCTTTATAGCACACGTGTGCCGAGTTTGATGCAGAAAGATTTTTAAACCAGCTGAGTGAGGTAGAGAAGAGCCAATATTCCTTTTGCACATACAGGCAACGATCCTCATGTGAATGATGGCATTTTTTTCCTCTGAGTTCAGGGAGTTGGTTGTGGATCAGATAAATCTGAGCCTCGTCAGCACCCAGAACATTAATACCTGAACATGTATAAAAGGTGGGTGTAGATCTTGGAATAAGAGGGACGGTGGGAGGACAAAGATGGCAGAAAGAAGGCAGAAATAATGGAATTTCTGACCACTTAACCATACAAGAACAAGCAAAACTTTAGTTACCTTCTTCATGTGTCCTTGCAGGGCTGTTACCTGCACTACACTTGCCACTGGTGCCTGTATTCAGAGGTGGAAGGAAAGCGTGATTGCAGTACAAGAAAAATCATCAAAGAAAGTAAACTTCCCAGCGGACTCTCTTGAGGAACATGGGTAGATGCAAGTATTTTGCAGGTGTTGGAGCAAAGAAACATACAACCAGATTTGTGACAAAAGAAGAAGGTCTTGACCAAAATTCTTGCCTAAGAATAAAATGCCTGAAAAGCATTCATGCTCAAAGCTCACTGTCTCTGTAAGGGAAGGTGCTGAAGTGGAGAGAGGGCAATGTTTTCTTTCTTTGGAAACACGACCCACACAGAACCTCATAGCAGTTGTCCTTGGAAGTCGAGCTCTGGAAGAACAATTTCCAGGATTAAATAGTTAGGTGCAATATTAATACTGCAGGCTTAGTCTGATTCTTAATTTTTGATTTGGACTCACAGACAGGCAATTAATTTAAATTAGGTGGTATCAGAAGGGATGCTGTTGTAGCAGATTTCTCATCTGTTAATTTAGAACTAGCGGCAATGATATCCAGTCAAGTTTATTTTAATTTATGGGCATATTCAGTCTTCTGCTTAGAAGGAAGAGCAAATGTGGAATTGATCAGACTTTTTCAATATTATCTTTCTTTCTCCTTTAATTTTGCGGCACTTGCTTCCAAATGTCTGGCACGAAAACACAGCTGAAATGAATGGCAGAAGCAGTAAAATTCCCAGATTGTTGAAACTGATCAAAACCTGAGTATCCTGGACATGGGTAGAATTTCCTTCCCTTTACTAATGAGCTTCCTACAGTCTATAGGTAGATATCTTTTTTAATTCGAGTATTTCTTAGAAGTAGTATATGCTCCCAGCTACAAGAATATGTCTTATTATTTGAAACGTACTTGACTTTCTTTCAAAACTACGTATCATTTCAGAAAAGGGTAATGTTAGAGGTGAAAAGTGGATAGCGCTATCATATGAGTTTTGTGGAGAGCCACATCTGACTCCAAGGGTTTGGTCTACTGCTGAACAAAGTGCCTTGCCTCAGCAGCCCTCCCCGAAAGACTGGTTTTCTTAATTTACTCCAGCATCCTCAGCAGACAATAAAAGCCTTACACGAGCAGCCTGCCATATTAAGAAAGGATCTTCCTGACTTGCCATTCATTTTTTCAATGTTATGTTATTGAATCCTGCCTGTGGAATAGGTTTTAATATGCAACATTCCCAAGACTTCTGACTCCCCTTTACTGACCTGGGCCCCTGAGTTGTTCTGCATACATCTTACAACTCCTCGTATGAAGGATACGGGCTTTGCTAGAATAAAATCAGGACCCTTCCCCAATTTTAGCACATAGAAAATAAAATCTGTCAAAAGAAAGGCACTGAGGTTGCAAAACTAATCATTGTTAAGTTAAAGTGCCATCTTAAGGCAGCCCCCCAAGGCTGTTTGTGCCATGAACATGAACTCCTCTTTCCCACAAGAGCTGTGGCCACATTCGCCAAGCCACGGCTTGCCGTGTGGTCCGTTTGTTGTACGACCACTGCTCATCATGCGGCTGCACGCACTGCCTGCGCCCAACTTCTCACGCTCTGGTTTCTGCAGTGCTTGTTACTGAATTGCCCCAGAGCTTTACAAGTACTGATAAGGCTGGCGATGTGAGCAGGGAGTATCACTACCCCTTTTTGGGGGGGACCAAGGGAGCCGAGGAACAGAAACACAGGACACGGTTGCAGTGATTGCGGTCGTAACAGTTTACAGCTAATGAACACGGATGCCGTATGGCATCCTATAGACTCCTGCACAACTTCAGTCAAGCATATAGGCCAGGACCACATCCTGCTATTTAAGTAAATAGAGACAAAGCTAAGAGAGAGTCAGGGATTTGCGAAACATGAATTGAGCAGGAAGCTGTCTGAAGCTCTCCCGTGAAATGCTACACACCAGGGGTCTGTAGCCTCTCATTCTTACTGGACCTACGCCCTTGATTAAGTACTGTATGGCAAGTAACTGGGCAATCAGGAGTCAATTTGCTGAGTCTTCTGCTTAGGATGAATTACTAGTTAGGGTGAGTGCATTTTTACAGCATTTATGTAGCATCTCACGTGCGCAAACAAATACATAGGAAGGGTTCTTATCATCACATTTCTCAACTTGGATATCTCAGTTGTACCTATGTTGCATGTTAGGCACAGAACTTTATTTCTGATCTCACCTTTAAGACCCTGAGATATGAACTGTCTTATGGAATTGAGCCGAGACTTATCTCTTTGTCAGATCACTTGCTTATGGATTTGAAGATGTTCAGCACTGTAGTTCTAGGTAGTTAAGGCAGCTACTGGAGTGGCAGGCATGCACTGCGGTAACTCAGAGAGAGAGAAATGAGGCTGAAGGAAAGGGGCTCAAACTCTCATCACCAGTCCTGACTGCCATTTAGGAATACTCGAAGGTCACACATCTTGCCTGCTAGGAAAAAGAGCAACAAACAGACGTTCAGAGTAACTGTTTGTCCAGACTGAATCCCTCTTCTAACAGGAAGGCTGACTCAGGAGAAGCAGAATTAAACTGTCTCCACAGCTGTTACTCTGCCCCACAGGCAGCAGAATACCAAAACCCAATCTGGGAGTTCCTAGCGCTTCCTGTAAAGAAGCTTTTTGATTTTAGAGGAAGGCAACAAAGATATCACAGCAAATTGATATAATTTGGGGGCACTAATTTTCACCTGTAACCTTTTGTGCTATTTTGGTCTTTACCAGAAGAGAAGTTACTTTGACTATGCTGCTTAAATTGACTAAGATTTATCACATTCTCCTAGCAATTTCTTTAATGAGCCTTCAGAGCATTATGTAAAAATTGACTAGGCAGAAGAGTCTGCTCCAGAGCTGTATGCAAACAGATGTCTTGCAGTATCTTTCCAAACCCCTATCCCCTGTTGGAAATATCAAGGCTGCAATGTCCACTCAACAAGACTGTCAAAGTCACCTCTCATCAGCAAGGACCGCAGGACACAGCTTTCATGGAGCAGGTCCAGTAATAACATCAACCCCAAATTAGGCTCTCGTGTAGCAAGGCAAACAGCCAAGTGAATACGAGCGTTAGGGAAACAAAATTCCACAATCACGACCCATTGCTGGTTTCAGAGGGAGAGAGCACTCTCCATCCAGGATTTCTATGAAAGTTTTAATTATATACAAAGTTAAGAGAGTTGGTTCTGTGTTTTTACCGAGCTCGTTAGGGATGCAGAAGGAAATGTTCTAAAAAACACTAAATTACATATAGGACTCATTTTTTAAAAGTTATTTTAACGTACACTACTTAATGGTCCAACCTGTTTTGTAAGATACATACTGTGCTTCAATATTACATATGTACTGTCCAAATAATTCGCTGATCCTCTGTGTCAATAGTGGGAAGGACACATTCTATACAGAAGGATGCATATAAACCCATTTGTTTGACACAGTTATTAAATATTCTGATAAGCTCAGAGGAAAGAGAAGGTACGCTTCTCTTAAATGACAGCTTATTTAGGGAAAACACATAGTTAAAATGGTCTTTCAGAGAAGTACTGAAGTTATAAATCTAATAAACAAGAAAGGATTCATTATGTTCCTTATTCTTAAGAGAAAGTTGCTATCAAAGTTAGGTATCAAATAGATGATGGATATACTTCATTTGCCAAATATTTGGGAATATTTCTTCTGTGCCTTTTAAATTGGCTTTGGGAAATGTGTTACTTAGAAGCTCTGTTATACATTATACAATTGTTCTGCAGTAGCCTTATTTTATTAATGTATCGTACTTACTATCTCAAAAGGAACCTACGACGTAAAAACCCCACCTGTCGAACTCCCAACTCTTCAGTGCACGAACAAGGACAGTAGAGCACACAGCTCAGGATAAAAAGCTAGATAAATAGTAGATATAATGTATTTCACAAAGGTTCTGGAGATACTGAATACGTATAGTAAAGGAATATAAAAGAATTCCTTTGCGACATGTGCTGCTTAGTTTAATAACCTCTGTAATGCTGGAAATACTTTTTCTCTCTCTCTCTGTATTAACAGAAGTATTGTTCCTTGTACTTTTTCTCTTTTCCCTAGACAAGTTTGAGATGAAAATCAACAGCTGAGGAAAATCTGCATATGAATTTATGCTAGGGTACAAGAAATGGCAGCCTGTACAACCCGCGGGAGGGCTAAATCCGATACAAATATGCTGGTCTCCCCACCAGAGCTAACCAGGGATGGCAGAGCGCCATCAGACAATACTGTATATTGTAACAGACTCAGGGCCTTTCACATCTAATTCAGGTATTTCTACTACAGTACTCTATGGTTTTATCCCCAAGGTCACAAGGATTTATAGCGTTCAGTAGGAACGATACCTAGGTGAGCATTCTTTTCAAATTTAACCACGTAGGTGCTTTTTTTTTTAAAAAAGAAAAGCTTCTTACAAAATGCAACCTTAAATGGAGATGCTACATGCACTTTAAAACTGCCCTCTAGAGCTAAGTGAAATTTTGATCTGAAGATTAAACCTCTGCATTATATTCTCTCTGAGATCAAATAAAAAGTAATCAAGAATCTTCCTAGTGCATAGTACTATACAAACACAGACCAGAGGAAAAAAAAAAACAACCAAGCCTACAAAGTTCTGGTCTTTTAGGACTGCAGTACTATGTTGGCTAAAACTGAGCAAATAACTACCTTGGTACAGTTATTCAAAATATACTGTTACCTTACAAGTTATTAAGTGTTTAAAAAGATATATCAGACAGACTTAAAATCACACTAAGCTGCTTCAGGTTATCTCTAGAGGTAACTGAAAGATAAATGTTAATATTTTAGCATATGTACGTATGTAAACAAATACATTTATCTTTGGATATTAAGAGCTCTATATTTGAACAAAAAAAAGAACTTAAAAGCAGACAATTCACTGGTTCTGAATGTATTTGATTTAATATTGATTTGATTTTCTAGGCAATGTACTTGATTCACTGGTTTTTGCATTTGATTTAGCAGATGGTAATTCTGATTCTGTATATGAGATACATGGCATGGTAGGTGAAATGGCTGATAAATAGGAAATTCAACTGAATAGGAAGTATATTTCATTTCACAGTTGACTCTCTATTTAAAATACTCTTGTTCAAGGGGAAAAAAAAAAGTGCTTTAAAATGGCCTGTTGGTTTCACCACTAGCTGTCCTTTCCAGATACTGTAATGTACAGCAAATATTTTAACTTCAGTATTTTTCCTCAGATTTTGTCTCTCTATTTCGATGTCTTATGCATTCAATATAATTTTAAATTTCTGAACCAAGCATCATTTCCCCCGATTCTGCGCCCTGACTTTCCTACACAGAGGGACCCCTCCTCCCAGTTTACTCTCCCTCTATGCCAGCCCTCTTGACTCAGACTAGAGACAGCTCCCTCATCTCCAGTCGCAGTGACTGATTTTTTTCTTCTCACCCAGGATACACCTCTGATTTTCTTCTCCTGTTCATACTCCCTTCTATTTAAGAAAAGCTATCTCCATTGTTGTCTGCCTTGACCTTTCGCCTTCCTTACTGACAGGTTTGCCCAAGTGTCACCATCACTCCTCTGAGTTGAATGCTCTGGGGTATTTCTTTTCCTTCACTGCCCTGTTTGCCCATCATTTTTTTCAAAATTTCTTAGAATTCCCCTTTTATCACATCATCTTATCATTTGTATCAGTCCAGGTAGACTCTGTCCTTGCCGATACCAGCCCTGATCTTTGCATCTGCCACCCTACTTTTGCCTCTGTGGATCCACGGACACTTTCCTGGACACCTTGTGCTCACCCTCCATCTCAGTCAAATGATTCAAAGAGGAATAGAGTATGAATTGGGAATTTCTCACCACAGTCCTTCTCCTTGAAGCTAAATAGGCTTGTGTTTATTTCTCCCTTCATTAGTATAAGAGCTTAAACCTGGAGTTAGATGTACCTGCACCCTACCTCCATGAAAAGGAAGGAATTGGGGAACACAGAGGGGACATGGGGTCACCATTCTTGGGTTGGTCTGTGGAGTGGCTGTACTGCCTAGGACTTCAGAGAGAGAGAGTCTTAGAGTAGAGAAAAACTGGTCAAAAATAAGAGGAAAATGAAACCATCAGGGCAGAATATCTCATTTAAGAGATATCTCTGAAGAGACATTGGGTCGAAGGCTGCAAACACTCCAGCTGCAACAAGAGGACACAGACTAGGAGTGCATCTCTCCACAGGAACAGCAAGAGGAGACAAGCTGATTTATAAGCCCAGAAGCAGCAGAAAACATAACAAAATGCTTGCAAGTAAACAACAGAAGAAAGATTAAATGTTTCCTTTAACCTCCTCGAACTGTATTAATGTGGTTGCTGACAGAAATTACACTGCCCAAAGTGGACCAGGTCACTTCAAGCCATTTCATGAGCCAAATCCAAGGTTTCCCATGTTGTTCTAATAATATAGAAGTGTTCATATTTTGATGATACCGGATTTATCTCTGAACCAGGGGAAAAAAAATAAATGTTTGAAAGAGCAAAGGCACTGTTTGATGCATGTTGCTCTGGGAAACCCGAGGCAACCCCGGGGGAGAGTGGAAAAGCAGCCAAGAGGAGAAGTGCATATGGTTATTGTAGTACAGTACACCAAAGCTGTTTAAGAAGCCAAGTAAAAGCTACAGCGGAGGTGCCTGGAGGTTACAGCAGGAGCCTTGACCCTGGAAAATACATTTTCCATGAAGCTCCAAGAGCAAATATCATGAGTTGGAGGTCAAACAAAACCCATGAGAAGAAAAGAAGAAAATGAGCTCAAAAAAAAAAAAAACGGAGATTTGGTCCGTTCGGGTCAAATGTTATGTTTGTAATGCCTGCACTCCCATCTACATCATCATTTCACAGAGGGACAAAAATAAAACATTTCACTAGGCAATGTGAGTAAAAATCTGAAAGATGCCTCAGATCCAGGTTTTTCAAAGGTATCTGCAGACAGAATAGGTACATTAAAAAAATTCAGGAATAAGTGCTTTCATATCTCCCTTTGAAATTCATAAGTGCCATGTAGGTGATTTTCAAAGTCTCACCAAAAGCCCAGCTACAGTTTTGAGTATTGAAGTACCTTGGAGAACACAGGCCAACATTTCTTAGGCTCTCTTCAAAATGAAATGCAATTTCTCATATTCATGGATGAGTAATTTTAATCATTCGTGCACCGAAACAGACTTTAGGGTTAAAAGCAGAGTTTAAAATAATAGTATACTCCAGTTGTAGGATTCAGCGTAAATAAACAGAACCCTGAAGCAATGCCAGTTGTTCTGAAATTTCTACCAGGAAATTTAGCAAAGTGGATCTAAATAATATAGAAGAAATAAAAATAAAAATAAAAATAAATAAAAAGATGCATTTTATCTAGTTATATTTTATTATGTAAAATAATGCAAGGTGGTAGTGGAATCACAAAAATGCATTCTTGGATATTCTAACTTCTGGAATTCCATGTTCATTCCATCACTGGACTACATACACATGGTCTACATGAGGTATGGGTCTCCACTTTCATCATTTTATGATATATTTTTCATAATGATGACTTTTAATAGCAGTTGATGACAGTTTTGAAGGTTAATACAGTTAGAGGAAGATATATCATGCCGGATCCAACAGCCCAAGAGGGGTGAAGCTGCTGATGTCCCATGCCCCCAGGTCCAGCCAGTGGTGAGACTGAAGATTCCCAGCAGGCACACGCACACAGAGGGCACATGTACACCATGTATATACATATTTAAGTGGGCGGCCACACAGAGCACAGACACTCGGAGCGCTCACACAAAAATGGACTGACCAGCCCACTACTTACATGCAATCAGACATTTCATCCCCTTACCCCTTTATTTTCCCACACCTGGGTCCTCCCCAAATAACCTAAACCCCTCCCAAAGGTTCCTCCCCTAAACATCCCGTAATAAGTCGTGTGCAACCCTAAACTGCTTCTCCCCTGCATCCCATAATGTGTCCCCCACCACAGTCATGGGCCTGGGAGCAGCCATCAGGGCATTATTTGGGCTTCCCCTCCTGCCATTGTCTCTCTGAGCTCCTCTGTGGGTGTGCAGAAGAGCTTTTATCACATACTTTATCGTACTTCGAATAAATCTATCCGTAACGTGAAATGCAATTATGTTTGACGACACAGCTACAAAGATCCAGTAAAGAACCCTATACAGATAAAGTCACATCTACTTTGACAGCAAAATTATTTAATTGTGTTTCTTTATTAATATTCTAAAAAGTGGCTATATGGATAAGTATTTAAATTGTCACAAATATAAACAAATGTTACATTTGTACACACGTGCCTATTACCCTTGTATCACTAGAAGGCTTTGTTATTGTGCTACCTTGACATTCACAGCAATGGCACTACACTGTGGTGTACTTAAGTTTTTGGAAATTCACATTTGGAATTACATCTCTCAGCACACTCAAAACCATGGCAGTCAGGTCGACACATTTTCAGCTTAAATACCGCTCTTCCATATTTCTGATTAATGAATTTCACTTTCGTGTTCACTCTATCAACTACCTAAAGTTTAAACCTGCTATCAAATCAATAAAGCCTTTCCAGTGTTCATTATTAAACTCTCAAATGCTATTTCTTCCTTACCGCTTTTTCCCTGTCTTCCTTAGGTATATTAAGCACGTTGGAGATGTGCTGTACAGGCCCTAGCACATGACAGAATTACTTAAAGTTTATGTTTAAACTACCTTTCTTTACAATACAAAGTAAAATTCCTCAGAGTTGCAAACGACAAATTAACAGTACAACATATATTCGAACGACTTATGTTTCCAACTTAGATCACCCAGATTCCCCTACAGATTGTATGTTCATATATACACCTTGAATAAGTAAGTGCTTACCATGACCTGTTTCTGTGATAGGCCACTACTTTGGTTTCTAGGTTGTCACAAGGCTTCATCTATATCCCATACCCAGTTTAAAGAAGTCATAACAATTGGACCCCTGTAGAAAACATTTAATCTAAAATAGATTGCACTGCAGTGACATTAAAGGAGTGTAAATACAAAAGTATATATATAACTATATATTTATATATAGTTATGAAACCCTATATGCATCAGCAAGAGGGTATACCACATCTTTGTGATGAGTAATGGCTCTGGCAAACTTGGCATTGGGTGTTGGCACGACAAGATTGTATGAATACCTTCAGTCAGGAGGCACAATAAGTTTAGCCTCATTTATCACAATTAGCTTAAGCAACTTCAACATTATAATACAGGCTATGGAATTGATTTTAGTTGCTTATTTCTTTTAGAGAAAGTATTTTCCATTTGTCATCATATCCATTTTGCACTTGACCTTTTAATCAAAACATTCACAATCGTTTCTTTTCATCCTGTGCTTACGTGTTGATTACTTTTGCTCATGGTTTACGTGTTGCCCAAGTGCTGAGTAACCAACAGCCAGAAGGATGACTCATTTGCATGATACACAGCCATTAAGCTGCTCTAGGAGATGACTGAAAAAAAATGACGCAGGACTGACTACCTTCTTGTACCTTCTCTTAGCCTGTGGAGCTGCAAATCATAGTCACAGTGATAGGACAGAAACTGAAGGTTTCTACCACCCAAGAAACTGATGAGGGAGTGCCTGTGCCCATGTCAGAGATAATTAATATTGCCATTGTGCTTTAAAAACTTTCTTCTTTCTGTGTTAGTTGCAGTAATTAAGCTGTATGAAAACTCAGAGTATGTCCAGAAATATTAAAAAAAGTCAGGAAAAAAAGAAAAAAGAAAAAACCAAAACTCATTATCAAATACAGGGCAAGTTATCTGTTGTGCAGCTATCGTTAAAAAGAATTAATCAGGACAAATATATTAAAAAAAACCACACCTGTAGTACAGAACAAATCTTGCATAAGCTGTATTTTAATACGGAGTGTAAAGTCATTAAAAAATGTTTTCCAATAAGCATTTTGCAAAAAGAAGTAACTAACTCCCTTGATAAAACTGATCAGTGTTGACCTGCAGTGCCTCCTTACTAGGTCAAACCTGAAAATCCAACTACCTCTCATTAAGTAAAGATTTTTTCCAGCTGAAAGAAAAAAAAAAAAAAAAAAGAAAAAATTATCTCTGTAAAGCTGTTTAAAGGTTTGCCCAAAGGAGCCTTTCAAAGACCGGATTGGAAAGAAACATGGTCCACTATAAACAGAGATAGTTACAGAAGCACCATGGGCAATGCAATCTTGCTCTTACTCAATATGCATGGAGAATATTGATAGTGGAACTCAATTATGAACGACAGAGAAAAGTACTGAAAATTAATCTGAATAAAATAAAGGTCATTGATCATTGTCAACAACCCTGAAAGCCAAAAAAAAAAAAGAAAAAAAACCAACCCAAACCCCTCAGCTCAGCATATTTGGGTAGATAATTGAAAGGTAGAACAATAAATCCGCTTTAATAGCCATTTGGGTCAAATAGAAATCCGACAAGAGAAGTCAGGTAGAAAAGAACCAGTCTAACCACAAATGGATTTGCAAATATGAAAGTTAACATGAGTGTATTCTTCTCCAAGTCTTATAAGTAATGGGACCTACAGTCAGGCCATCCATCAGGTAACACATGGTTCCGAAAAGGGATGCAGAGTTTGAAGGAGCCATACCTATACTATGTAATAAACCAGAGCTTGAAAATGAGCAGACTAGAAACAAAGCAATTAATTAAAAATTTTTTAAAAAGGAAAATAGCACAACTTTCCTTTAGGAGGAAATACAGTATATATGTCTTCCAGCTTCTGAATACAGTAGTATTGCTTGAAGCTTGTAACTGGAAAATTAATCTATCAGCCACTGACATAGAATGCTGAACAGATGTGTTCAGATACAACTTGTATTGATACTGAACTGAGGGACAGAGGAGAACAGAGAATTTTACCTGAAACTCTTGCTAAAGGAATTTTATGTGCACCTCAATTTCACTGGAATAGGAAAGTTAATGTGTATTTTGTGTCCTCAGCCTGAGTAAAAAAAATGAAGGATCCAGATAAAGTGAAATCTCTCAGCTAGCCATCGTCATTATTCCTGCTGATTTTTTATTCTTCTTATTTGCACAAAGCTGCTTTCATCAAACTTATTTTTATTATCCTGAATTACTTATAAATAACAATGCCAAATCCTAAAACTGTGGTAACAGATCTTTAAATTAATGTGAAGCAGATTTACAATATACCATCTTAAAGGTACCACTTTTTAATACCTTTTTAAAGGTATTACTATCAAAGGGTAGAATTGCCTCACATTTTAAAACTATTAATGTACTTGGAATAAAATGGTCAACAGAGCCTTAAGAGGCAAGAATGTAACTCCAAACTTTACACAATTTCTTAAAATGTTGCTTAAGATCTTAAGGCAGTATTTAACTTTCCTCCTCCACATTCTGAAAGAAAATTACAGATTTAAATGGTACTAATTTTAAGGGCAAGATTAGTCCTAAATGGATTTGATTACAGTGACTGGAATTTATCCTTTAGCTTACCACGCCTCTACGAGGCACAGGTTTGACTTTGCAAATCAAGAGATAACTTTGCTAATACAAGTATTTGCTAAAATGCACCAGAGACCTGGCCTTTACTTTCATTCATCTGCAAAACATGTTGAACAGGTCTCTTAATAATCACCTCAGGAAAATATCATTAGCTCTCCCTCTTTTTTTTTTTTTATTTATTTGGTTAGTTCCACACCTTAGCACCACTGGCTTTTTTTTTTTTTCTCCAACTATCCCCTTAGAGTTCAGGAAGAAAGGATCATTAACCTATAAGCATTTGCTACTTAAAAAAAAAAAAAAAGCCAAATTCTCAACTGAACATAAAGACAAACAACAGGAGAACTTCTCTGAAATTACCTTTAATCTATGGGAGAGAGCTGTCTAAATGCAAATGAATCCACAAATCTCTTGGCAGATCCGTGGGAAATTTGGTAATTCCAAAACAACAGCTAATAACCATCTGTGTAGAAGGAAAAGCCGTCTGGTGAAGACTGGTTTTAGAGTGACCGATATCAGGGAAAGTATGAGAAAAAAAAAAAAAGTATTATAAAATATATTGTAATATATGCAAGTGATAAAACCATAAGTAGCCCTATAAAATACTCGCAGAAATACCTATGAATAAGATCTCCATACCATGCCAAATTCGCAAGCGTTCTGCTGCAGAACACTGTGTATTTCCTTCCCTGCTCTCCAACCTCCCGGCCACAGACGGGTATCACACCACTGCAGCAGCATGGGACTTCAAGAAAGAGAAAAGAAAACGACAATGAGTTGCCAAAGAGGATTCAAAGAATCAACAGCAGGGAAAAAGGAAGACGACCTAGATTTGACACATTTCAATTCACTCTGTGACACTGACCGCTCCCAAACTGTTACAAGAATAATCTTCTGAAACCCTTTATTGAAACTTATATTCATGTGCTTCCAGGAGTTCAAAAATGACGGGAACCAAAGACGACATTTTCCTGATTTTTGTCGCTTCTGAAAATAACCTTAAAAAATCTTTTACATAAATAATAGATAACCTCTATAGCATATGCATCAGCTCAAAGATGGTTAAAGGGGAGCGTGGAGTGCAACCAGCTGCTTGGTCCCAGTCTACCCTTTCACCATGCACGAAGAGCGCGCATTAGCCATGAGACTTAATCAACTTCAGTTTACTTTTTCAAATACTGGATGCTCTCCTGTCTCTATTCCAGATTGAGGAGAAATCTGTACAATCCACTTGAAAAAGGAAAACTTGTCTGAACTGTTTGTTTCTTTGCAAAGGGCAGCTTTCAGAGGAACAAAACATTCAAAGGAGCTCTTTCCATAAATTTAGCATCTCACAGAGACAATGAATGGATAGAGAATTCCACTTGTCAAATTATTTTTTCATGGCTGCTATGTGAGATTGCAGCAGGCAGAGTTGATAAACAGCCAGTCCACAAATCTCCAACACTTTTACCACTCCTTTTGGGAAGCTATTTGTGCCCAAAACGCAGTCAGTCCAGACAACGGCAAAAATAGACTCCCCAGCTCTCCTGAAGCTGCCCCCTGCTGAGCCACGGAGGCTACATCCTTCTTCAGAATTATCCTACTCCTTTTCCCCTCATTGAAATAACAGAATTTGCCAAAACCACTATGACAAAGAACTTAATCACCTTCTGTCATATTTATTCTCCTATTGCACTCAAACCTTCTGATAGGCTGGTAGGATGAGGTTGCAAAATGAAATGTACATTTTGACATTGGAAAGTGTTTTTGACTTTTCCATTGTCCTCTAAATCTTCTCCCCTTATTTTTCATGCTGTTAATTGCGTTGGTTTTGCTTCAGAGAACGGAAGCTCACTTACTTCTAACTCTATCACCATTGAGCAAAGTCCTGGGCGTAGAAGGCTGACCTTGATTATTTGCTCATTTTGTATAAACATCAGCTGAAATGCCAGGGCTTGATTCCAGCCTCACTTCTACTTGTTTTACAGCATGACAATGAAATTGCCTTCATTACTTCTATGCTGTGCCAATGAGATCACAAAGAAAGTTCAGAACACATCATCCTACGCAGGAGTCTAATTTATTCCTCTAGATTACTGGGAAACTTATTTTGTCACGAGCTCATACCTGTATCAATGCTGTATATGGATGTTTATTTTTCCCTGAACTGGAACCCTGCCTAGCTGTACTAGATGTCTTTCCCTCACACTTGCAGACTCAAGTCCTATCTAGTTGGAGTTTATGGCATAAAATAACTCCATTTGACCAAATGTTCAATCTCATTGTTAGTTCAGGCAGAGATTATAGTCACACTGTTCACATTGGGATGGCTAATGTTGTTATCGGTGCTTTCATTATAAAACCTGTTCTAAACATTAATTCCAAGATGAAACATGGTTGGCATATCAGATCAATACTTGAAAGTTTTATAAAAAAGTTGAAAACACTTTGACTATTTTTAAACTGTAAGAAGAAGAAAAGCAAAAGAAAACCAAAACTAAATTCTCATTGTTGTCTACGCATACAGCATAAAATATTTTTTCTCTTTGAAGCTGGCAGTCATTTCACTTGGACTCTTCACTAGATTCACTCTAAGTCTTTACGTAGGTATAATGAGAGGTGTTAGGGAAAGAAAATTTGGAGATTAGGAAGAGGACACAGGTATCATGGCAAAGTAAGGGGAAAGCTGACCTCATTCTCCTCCACTGTAAGAGCTTGATATACTAATGGTGTGAGAGAAAAGTGGTGGACTGATATCTCAGTCTTACTTTTGAGTTTCCTGGGTGGTGAATCTCTTGGATGACGTGAATCAGGTGTTAAGACAATCATTCTGAGTGATACAGAACGTATTAACGCCATCTGCATTTCAGGCTGAGTTGATTAACATGCAACCCAGACAGAAGTGACCTGGTAGACTGCGACCATCACAGCAGGACTTCCGACTCCAGTATTGCTTTCAGGAAGCAGATGACTTAAAACTGTTCAGCCAGAAGTCTTGGCAGAGTCTCAGTTTCATTCAGGCAGGCTTACTGAGGAATTTTCTAGATCAATATAATCAAAGAGAACGTGCACAGGAGGCTCCTTTCTAATTCCATTCTGCAAGAAAACCACAGTAAGAGTTACTGGCATTTGCTTAAAGCATGTTTTGAGACACATCTGTCTGTTGCTGACAAAAGATCAAACTGTCCCACTTAAAGAACAGCTTAAGAAAGCAGCCTATTTATGCTTTTGCTAGTAACCTTTGCCCAAGCAGCGTCGCAGGACTATCTTTCCCTGGCAGGTGAAGCCCTATTGAGGAATCTGATTGACAGATGCTATATTCCCAGAGCAAGGTAAACTCTCGACATGGCTGGCTGGATCATGTTCTTTCTTAGCACTCGCTATATAAAAAATACAATAAAATAAAAAATCTGTCCTGTTTATCACAGATGCCTAGAAAACCTTTCAAGTCAGAGGAAGAGCTTCCAGCTTCAGCAAACAGCATGTTCTCTGCAACCAAGGCGTCCAAGCTGTTGATAGAGAACACATTTCTTGTAAAAAGCTTTCAGAGGCTTGTTAGTTTAGAGGCTGCAGATGTAATCCAGTTTCAAACATGCACAGAAACACAAGGCTTTGAAATTCACTGAGGCAGCAGCTTTCTGGCTGACAAATGGCCTACTGGTGGGCGAGAGAGAATTCACAGTCATGGAGCTCACTGGGATCTCTTCTTTGGTTACTCCTGCCTAGCCCTTGGAGCATTTTCTGCTACAGCAAGTGTTCTAATACCTCAAATCTCAGCTTTCCTCTTCCTGCTACCAGAAATGAGTCAGGATTCTGTTTTTCATTAGTTGTCGTCTATTCTCTCTGCATTACTGCCAACAGCAGGGATGTGCAATGGCCCTAATGAATTTTGCAAGTTCAGTTGAAAAAGAGCCAACTCTTTTAGCTACTTCATCTCAATACAAGTTGCATCAATTAGCTCACAGACAGGTGAACATATCACTAGAAAATCTGACCTAGCAACTTCTTTGCAGGATGGATTAGTAGTGAGATAAACTGAGACAAAACCTGGTTTTGCCAGGTTTTAAAAGAAAAATAAATAGCCTATGCATAAAGACACCTCCTTAAGCAATAGGAAAAAAGAAAAACTGCCAGTGAAATGGACAAAGTCATGCTGCAAACGTGCAGTCAGACCTCCGGTGGTAAGAAAGAATTGAAATTTGTCCTCAGAACCTTAAATAGAGGGGAGGGGAACGGCCTCGGCACTGCTCCGTACACACACGGGAGTACTCTGCCTGCATCTCCAAAAGCAGGCTGGTATGAATTGCAGTATAGCAAGCAATTGTAGAAGGAAATAAAAATTTAACTTGAAGGTTATCAATACCCATGCTGCTCCCTACAGATAGCTACGGTGACAAAAGCTATTTTTTGGTGTGTATTTATTACACAAAGAGTTGAGTTTTGTGACAAGATGCTATTGTTGTTCTCAAAGATCCTGCCTGATCTCTGTGGAGTGGCTCCACATGCACAGACTTGGGAGAGGAGTTTGCAGAAGATCAGGAGGACAGTTACTTCTTTGTTGTTTCTAACCGAGAACGGCCCTGATGAGGCACTGGAAGCAAAACTGTCTTCCCTATGTTCTTAATATTGGTTTCTCAGCTAGTATAGAAGAGAACGAGTGAAAAGGTTACCACGCTCAAGTGAGAAGGCGTGGAAGAAGGGCAAATACGGAAAGAAGCAAAGGGCGAATAATAAACCGGCAGTGGTAGAGATTGCCAGCAAGCGGGGCAGAAGGGAGCAATTGGAAGGGAAACCTCTGCCAGAAGCAGGAATTGAAACGCGGTCAGGCAACAGCTTGGCAATTTAGCAGCAGAAGTACATTCCTCATCCCTCCCTAGTGCCAGATCTGCAGAGAGGATGACTTCATGCCACAGGTTTCCCTGTTAACTCAAATGGCTTACATCTGTGCTGCTGACCTGAGAGTGCTGATTGCAAGGTATTGCACTAAAATGTTGAACACTGCTGAAATGCCTGCTCTCCTTTGCATAATCCAATATCAAAGGACTGCAAGATTCCCATTGATCTCCAACTTTAATTACCCTGTGATCATAATGAGACCAACGTTCTGGTACAGGTCTACTGGAAGATGCATTGGTTGATACTGAAATTTCCACCTGTCTCATTTTCTTTCAGCTGAAAAAGTATGCTTATGGTTGGCTGCATTTACCTTAAACTATCCAAAAAGGTGACAGGGAAGGGCTAGAGACAAACAGGTCTCAATTCAGTTGCCTACCTGTAAGTGTCTGACTGCCATTTGAGAGGCAGTCAGATGCCCAAGCTTAGACAACAGAAGTAAACCCAGAAACTGCTAGGGTCCAAGACTCTGTTAAAACCTCTGAAAAGCATTTCACAATCAGTACACACCAAATAGTCATCTGCAGAGAAGAACCACTGTGACTGAAATGATTAAAAAAAAAAAGCCACAAACCTGAAGTAATTTTGTGACTATTTTTGCCAAAATGCCAACATGTGACCAGCCTAATCTTCTGAGATGGCATCCAGAGCCTTGCACTATCAACAGGCATTTCACACTTAGGTTTTGTATTCTGGATGTAACAGTACGTAACACACTGCAATTTTGTTCTACAACCTTAAAGAATTTCACACGCATTAACTAATTACTCCTGACAAGACTCCTCTGAGGTAGGTGTGAATGTATAATTTGCATTTTATAGGTGGGGAATCTGAGACAGAAGAAGATATTCTTGTCTCACACTTTTGTAAGCCCATTGAAAAATAAATCTCTATTAACTAAGGGAGTTCCAGGCTCAGATATAGATCAGTGGCAAAGTTCAGAGCTGGACATTTTGTTCTTTTTGCTGATACCTGTGCTCACTCTAAAATATCACAGCAACTTCCTCTTGTTCCTGTATGAAAGCTTTCAGTGAGGGTCCCTGCCTGAGTAGTTGCTCAAAACCTGACACAACATAAGCCCTTCTCCTAACCAAGGCTTTGCGGGTAATGTTGTAAAAAGACGGCGAACGCTTTTCAACTAGGTAGGGCCAAAAGTTTTTTGATGGATGCGCCTCCTCCAGCAGAAACGCTGCTGAGGGACACGACGTCTCTACCAGAACGGCTGACAGGGAGCAGGCAGGGGACACCGGGGGTCCCTCTGGGCTGGCACCGAGCACCTGGGATGCCCCAATTCCCAACCAGGGAGGCAGGGGATTCCCTAGCAGAGTCCACTAGCCGGTCCAGAGGAGAGTATATCATGTATGAAGTACCAGAAAATAAACATAGAACCATTGCTTACAGAGGCACTCAAAGCATTCCACTTCGGTTCTCATGTAAATCCCCTTCCACTCCAAATTTCCTTACATAAGAATTAAGAAAAAGTAAAAAATAAATTGTTTCATCCTGATTCAGGGCTTTTTTTTTCATATATTTTTAAGAGTAAAGGGAAATGACTGTTTTCATCAATAATCAATTCAGAAAAATCCCATACTTCTTATTTTTTAACATCTAGAACTGTATTTGAGACTCCTAATGCTTCAAAGAAATCACTTACCAAGCTTACTGACACCCAAACTTTGGATCAGGCCAACTACTAACGCTGAAAAATGAAGGAGTTGAGAATACTTAAGGGAGGAAAAGGGAAATAAAAAAGTATCTCTTATTTCATAAAGGAAAATCTCGGTTTTACTTTTCTAATAACTGCCAACAGTCTGTATGCAGCTATGTGGATAATTGCTCATGCACACCTACACTAACGCAGTTGAACTCGATGAGGGTTTTCTGCGCAGAACTTTTCCTATTTGGTCCTATAACTCAAGAAACTTTTAGTCTATCACACCAAAACCATTGCAGTTTCTGTGCTTCAAAATTGTTATAAAAAAAGAAAGAAAAAAAATCTAAAACTTATGCTAAAATATACTTTCCTGGAAAATAGCAGTAAGCATGAACTTGAGGAGCAGCTGAGAGGGGCAGGCAGGGAAGATGGGTCAAGCAAATGGAATTCCAACTGCTATGTAACAACAACTGAAAAATGGGAGTGGATTTTTAACTTAATTTATGCACATTAACAGAACATAAAATAGACACCTTTCCTTGCAACCTACATGTCTCTGCAACAGGGGTTGTTCACATTCTGGGCAGGCAGCTGGGTAACAGAAATGGCTGAAATGCCATGCTGTGATACTATCTCAGGGCCTGTAAATAGCGTGATGATTTTTTTTTTCTTTTAGCATTCTTGAAAGGTGGCATGTTTTAGGTAAATCAAATCTCCCTGGTAAATAATTTGTGCAAAAACAAGGTATGTGTAAAATGGTCACTGTGTACATTCACTTTTCTTGCTTGCATTTTGCAAAGCGTGGAATGAAAAGCTTATTTATTTGTGATTCAGCCTTCTGGAGTCAAAATGCAAGTCAACTGCTGCCTGATTTCTGTTCAAAAATGCAAAGATACAAAAAAGGTAAAGAAATCTTTAAATATTAAAGAGAATAAACCCACATAACACAGGCACGCCACATCATAGCTGATCCGATGTGGCACTTCTGCAATTTAATACAACGCATCGAGAAACAATACACAATACAGCATATGACATAAACATCCAATTTTAGCAGATGTTCTCTTTGCTACGTTCAAGCCTTTTACTGTGCCCCGAGATATTTATGGAAGACTCACTTCCATTGTAATCCTGGGTAAGAGGTGATACATAGCACTAGGATGTGCAACACCATAAAAACAGCTCTGCAAGCTGACTAAATTCTGTGAAAAAGACCCACTGGAATAAACATTGTATATGGAAAAAAAGGTGATTGATGTCAGTGAAAACTGCAAGAAATCTCCTGTCTGCATACATCATTCCTTGTGGCTAAATCTATCACTTCCATTGGCACATAAAATGCCTATACTCTGGGGAAAAAGCAAAGCATTAGACAGCTAGATCAGAAGGATGAAACATAGCTTCAAAGTTCTTGAGTAAGATGAGAGCAAAGCAAGCTTTATATGGTTGATTGAGAATGGATGGAGTAACAGATGTGTTGTGAAAGAATTCACAGCCTTTATTGAAAAGCAGCACGTTGCTCTGAGACCCTTACACACAGCCTATAAGGAATCCAGTCCACACAACTCTGTCTGCTTGTCTATTTTTGTTTGAAAATAATCATGAGACAAATGATTTGCATATATTGGGATGACAGAAGAGGTGATATGAATGCAAGCTTTGTGGCCCATTAGAAAATAAGGGTGGAGGAGTGAAGAATGATGATATATAAACTCAGTTAATAATGCCATGCTGAAATGTGGGGCAAAAATAAAAATAACTTAAATTTGAAGGTTTTTTTTCTAAATTAATAAATAATCTCTAACTAAATTTGTAGATGTGGTATTGCTTAGGTTGATTTTGCTTAACAAAATTGTATTGGCTGTCCAGATGAACAGGGAGCAGGATTGTAGAATGTCAGGAGAAGAGACCCATATTAGAGGTTCTGTGGCTTAAATGCTTACGCTCTCATGATCTCTTCCTTTGGTCCAGTTTCAAGCTCTTACAGACTGAACCGAGGCTCGCGAGTGAGCCTCAAGCATGTTCCATCTCCTCCTGTCCCTGTCTCCAGGTGAAGCAAGGCCAGCGCCCATGGGACAACTAGGGCATGTTCCAAAGGATTCCTCAGTCTCAGAGAGACTGGGATCACAGGACAACATTCGTCTTCTGGAAAACTAAAACAATAATATCAGCACATTTTAAAAACTGTATTACTGTCACCCACTATTAATGTTTATGATTCCATTATTTGGAATAGGGCAGCTTACACAAAATCTCCACCGGAAAGAAACGCAACAGTGTCTTGCTACATTTATACAATCACAATGATCTTTCATCCCAAAAAGTAGAAGGGGAAAAATAACAGAAAATTACTTGCACCATGAACCATACGGGTCTCTTGGCTGTCATTACAGTTATTGTATCCAAATAGATGTAGACAGCTAAATGCTTTGCTCTGATCTGCTATCTTATTTCCCAAAGACATACTCAGCACTAATGACTACCTGCATGACACAATGGAACTCATAATTACTTTTCATTTAACAAAAAATGGCAAATGTTAATGAGGAATTCTGAGTATTTCCCATATCTCAATATACTGCTTTGGGACTCTTAATCAGTCCATAAGCCTGTTTAGAGCAATAAAGATAAACCCAAAGACTAGTAAGAATTAGATACTTCTAGTGACCCCTAATTCTACAACTTCAAACAAAGCAGCAGGGAAATAAAAATAAAACCCAAAGAAATAAAAAGCCATGGCGCCATGTACCAAATGACAGGTGATTATAATGGAGCACACAAGTGACAAGGCTAAGGAGAAATTTTTCAAATGCTCAGAGAAAAAAAATTACATTGGTGAAGAGACTTGAAATTTCATTGAGTAAACGGAGACAGAGAGGAAGAAATTATCTAAGAGGAGGAAAAACCAAGATTGATAAAAAGAGATGAAGGAGTAAATTAATTTCATTTTAAGATAAGGAATAGTGTTATGAAGAAGGCAAATGAAATGACAGCTGGGAAAGGGCATACAGGAAACTATGTGCACAAATTGCAAATTATAAGTTTCAATAAGTTTTCTCAATTTCCTGACTTCAAAGACGGAAGGGGGTGAAAAATGTAGGTGGGTAAGAAACTAGAATAAGAATAAAGACACAGTGATTTAGATGAGCTCAAAACCACTACAGATTTTTGAGAAATCAGTTGGAAATGACTGTAAATTATTGCTTTGTGAAATCTCTTATCTGTGGAAAATTAGTGGTGGTTGTATACCAGCTCCTAGCAATAGTCAAAATACCTTTGTGTTGGCAACCTTATAAGAAATGGCAAAAAACCCCAAACAGCTGTGAAACAAGTCTTAACTAACTTCTTCTAAGAGGATTTCTTCTTAAGGTCAGCCAAGCAAATAATTTGTTGTGAATTATCCATCAGGCTTTGCATATTTTTTTAACCTTTTGAAATTTGTACAAAGAAGTTATTTTGCACTTTTGTATTTAAAAGTATTTGTTTGGTAACCCTCCTAATTCCTGAACTATAGTGTATGACACTATAAATCTTCAACATTCAAGGCTTGAAAGGTGAGCATCATTGACCGATTTTATTTGTATGCTTAGGATTATTCTTGCTGGGAAGACCACACTCTTAGAAGAGATTTGGAACAATTTCTGTATTGAATTAAAATGACTTTTAACAGCTTTATACCTCAGTTTCCCATTAGAAAAATGGAAATATCTCCTTTCCTGTTTGTAATAAAATATTTCTTTACATTGCTCACTGACACTGTGCAATATTCCACAGTGACATTTGCCATGGTAAATGCCTAATTTCTGCCAGCAATAGCGTTAGCTGAGTATTTTTGGCTCAGGTAAAATATATAGAATTTTAAAATTAAAATAATTAATTATTAAATTCTTTGTAGAGGCCATAAGGTAGAGGAAGAGAAGGAAGAAGGTGGTTTGGTGCAAAAGAAAACATAAGAAGTAAAAGACCCTAACTGTGCAGTTATGCTGTCCTGGGCCTGTTCTACAGGTGTAAAAACAGAGTCTTTATTAAGAGATTTTCTAGACATATAAAGCCCTAAGTTCAATGTATTTAGTCTTCACAAAACCATTGAGCATACTGCCATATGGCAAACTGATATGGAATGGAAAGACAGGAATTGCAAGATGGCTAAAGAACGTAAAAAAATCCTTCAGCAATTACATTTATAGGAGCTATAGCAAATTAGCAGCAGAGTTGCTCAAAGAGAATCTCCAGATCAGTTTAATCTACTATTTTCATTAACTGCTTTGGCACAAAACATTGGAGTGGACTCCTAAAACCTGCTGAGGACGTGAAGTTGGAAGGTACTATCAGCAGAGCAGCAAAGATACCATCCAAAAAACCTCAATGACCTCGAAAGCAGAAGTAATAAAACAGGATGAAATTCCCTACGAATTGTAAGTTCATACACTTAGGAGGTAATAAAAATATCATCCAGGAGTTCGTCAACAGAGGATGACAGAGATCAGCACGTAAGACTCGGGATGCGTGTGAACTTCCAGTGTGAACCAGCGCCGCCAGCAGCTGCGGCCACAGCGGAGACGTCTGTACGAGGTATCTGAATGGGTGCAGAGCCTGAGCTGCCGTCGTGTCCGTGCCACTTCACTTTGCACAGCCCGTGGCTCAGGTTTGGCTTGCGAGAGCCACCGCCGTCTCTTGTAACGCCCAGGGAAATCTCTGCGGAGCAGTGCAGGCCAGAGTCTATTCCCGTAGGCAATCTTGAGAAATTCATCCCAGCCTAGAGGAGAAGAGTGTACGGACACAAGCTCTACCCTGATACTTGTGTTGAGGGAAAGAGGCTGGGACTGGACTGTTGTATTTCACAGTAGAGACTTGGCCATTATTTCCAGTAGTGCCAGGGAGAGTTTGTCTCATTGCAGAAGGCACTGATGTTAACTCCTCGGCCAAAATATACAGACTTCTGGTTCCTCAGGTCTACAAAAGGCGAACGCAAGCTGGGGCAGATGCCGAGATGGTTAGGGGGATGGAAGGTCCATCTTGCAAAAGAAAACCAGAAGAACCCAGCTTGTTCAGCCTACCCTGTCAAAGCCTGTGACCAGCTATAGCTCTTGCCTATGAATACCTACGGGTAAATACAAAGAACAAGGCTAACTAACTGCAAAAGGTAACGTTGGCAAAAGAACAATTTGGTGTGAGCTGGCTACTAATACATTTAGGCTGAAAATCAGAAGGAAGTTTTAAGCTGCCAGAAGAGTAAGGTTTAATAACAGCTTTCTGAAATGCTGCCAGGTTGACAGAGGACCACACCTCCAAATCCACTGGTCTTGTGGATTCCTCTTCCCTTGGATTCAGCCACAAAGCCTAGGAATATTCAAATATCAAAGCAAAGCTGTATGCTGCTTTCCAAATTGTGGTTTACCGAGAACATCTTGGTAAAAGCAAGGAGGGCGATGATTACTAAATCTCCAAAATGAGGACCTATAGTTCAGAACTTTGTTTCTTGGTCACAGCGCAACTATTTGCTGCAAATATACTGATCATCCAACCAAGACATGAATCCTCTCCGGGGCATCTCAAAAGCCGTGCAGTGAACTCCACTGGAATTAAAAACCACCCCCAGCCTGTACTAACTTCTGCTTCAGTGCCCCAAATATGAAGCACACTTTTGCAGAGAATAGAAAGTATTCATTTCTTCAGGATTAAAAAGGTAACCTAAAATTTAATATGTACATAAACCTTCCATGAAAGAATCAATCAAGTAAGAGAGAGAAATGTCATTTTATCATGTTGCAGTACTGAAAGAGGCTTAACATGAGGTGGGTAAAGACACCATGACAGAATAGTTGCATCTGACCTACTCTTTGTACTCCAAATAAAAATGAAAAACATGAGAGTGGGGTAGTTTTATTGGATGATCAAAACCAAGAGCTTCAGAGATATAATCAAATAATATAACAGTAAATCTCCATATAAAAACTCAGACAGGCTCTCTGCATAATTAGTATAGTCAGTGAAGAAAGATTTCTTCTCTGGTTTCCCTTTGCATGGTTCCCTTAAATAAAAACAAGTAATTCAGAGATGACAATGAGTACTGTGAGTTATGTTTTGTCAGATATATCCTGTTGCAGAGCATCTTTCTCAAGGAATGAATAAATAAATAAATCCTTAACAAGCAGGAAAAGAATACAGATTAAATCTGGCTACTTCATTTTAATTGAATTCACTATTATTTAGTGACTGTGTATGAAACAAGCATACAAAAATGGCGTAGAAGGAAAAAAGAAAGACACTTTCGGATTCTGGGGAAAAAGGGAGGAGCAGGGATGATAACCTGCTCACTGGTGACAGAAGACTAAAAAAACCAACAGTACCACCATTATGACAAAGGCAAGGAAATTTGTTCATTGGTGCAATTTACCATGATTTGATAGAAACCAACACAGTTTTGAATATGTACACCAGTTGAGAACCCTACCATTGACACCGTAGTAGTGGCTAAACACAACTGTTTTTTCCTGTTTGCTTCCAGATTAGTAAGAATGAAGAAGTTCTCTTAATAAGGTATTTTACTGGGGAAAGAGTAACTGAAATAACAAAGGTTTCATTCCAGATGACAATAGCATGGCTTGAAGTAGATTTCTTGACAAAGCTGCTCAGTATGTTTGCAAAATTAAAAAATAATTTTAAGGTGATAAAAAAACTCAGATGAAGAATGAAATTCTGATCACTTACTATTTTCCTATGAGTTAACTTACTATGCTGGTAAGGAAATCAAATGAAAATCAGAATTCTGCACTTTCAGCAGCTGGAATTGTTTTAAGAGTGTTATTTACTCACTTTGTGTGGGCAGGAAACACTGCAAAGGGTGCAGAGCTGCAGTCACAAAAAATTGGGGAAAGTCCTGATAATCTTTTTAAGTGAGTTTCAGCCTAATTTTCAGGAAACAATGACTAATGGTTTTGCATGACACGTAGACTTTCTCGCAAGACTGAGATGAAACACATCCAATAAGCAATAGGCTTCACTTTGTTATCTCAGGACTGGGTTTCCTCAAGCACCCTCAGAGGGTGAAAAAGCTTAATCCTTTGGCTGTGCTTTGAAAAGTGCGTGCACACACAAACATACTTATATGTACACACAAATACACCCCTACGCATACAGTCCCTTACCTGGACACTATGAAAACTGCACAGTCTTAATTTTTATCCAGGTAGACTTTTGATACAAAACGTGTGTATTTCATGACCCTTACCTGAGGGTTAGTTAAATTCTTCAAAAGGATGGAGCCAAATTAAAATGGTTTTAGTCAAAATAAAGTTTTAAAGGAAAATATGTAAAATGTGTTTTTATTGATACCTTAAGGTTACCTGAAGAGGGGTTTAATTCACTTTAAAAAGAGATATAACCATAGAGATCTTTCTAAACCTAATAAAGCTGGACGAGAATGGAAAAACCTTGAGGGAAATAACGGGACTAGATTAAACCTTGAAGGAAGACTGACTCTGAATTTCACAGAAACTGCAATGCACAAATATGTGTACTTCGGGCTTTTCTGGTCTTGCAGTTTACTCTAGATGAGATATGCTGCAAGCTCTAACTTGTATGAACATTATATTAAATCGGAGGGTTATGATACACACTTCAAATAGTATGAGTGTCCTATCTTGCAGACACAAATGCTACCCAAGCTTAATAATCAGCAGACCGTAGAGAATTCTGATTCTATAAATTTTAACAGGTATGTAATTGTGTCACCTCTATAGGCATTTGAAGTCATGCTTTCGTTTTAAACAATGTAAATCCCCAAAACATTATTATAACCTTATTATCTACTGTGCCTGTTTGTTTTCCATCGCTTTCAGCACTGCAAGCTTCCCATTAATTCAAGCACAGCAGTGATAGCTTTTGAATGGTCATAAATACCCTTATGGTACACTTCATGAGAATGGTACACCCAATTGTACTTTGCCTGCACGTAATGAACTTCTTAATGATAATCATCTATTACTAATACAGAGCTCTTCACCTGAATAAAACTTTATGAATATTAAGTAAGACAAATTCCCTACCCGGAAGAGTTGACTATTTAAAATAAGACAATATCCTTTTCTTACAAACCAAAGGAGAAGAAGAATCAGCTGAAAGAGCTTCAGTTCAACCAATCATATCATAGAATCATAGAATAGTTTGGGTTGGAAGGGACATCAAAGATCATCTATTTCCAACCCCCCTGCCATGGGCAGGGACACCTTCCACTAGACCAGGTTGCTCAAAGCCCCATCCAACCTGGCCTTGAACGCTTCCAGGGATGGGGCATCCACGACCTCTCTGGGAAACCTGTTCCAGTGCCTCACCACCCTCACTGTAAAGAGTTCTTTCCTTACCTCTAACCTAAATCTACCCTCTTTCAGTTTAAAGCCACTACCCCTTGTCCTGTCACTACGTGCCCTTGTAAAAAGTCCCTCTCCAGCTTTCCTGTAGGTCCCCTTTAGGTACTGGAAGGCTGCTATAAGGTCTCCCCCGAGCCTTCTCTTCTCCAGGCTGAACAACCCCAACTCTCTCAGCCTGTCTCCATAGCAGAGGTGCTCCAGCCCTCTGATCATCTTCATGGCTCTCCTCTGGACTTGCTCCAACAGGTCCATGTCCCTCTTGTGTTGGCAGCCCCAGAGCTGGACGCAGGACTGCAGGGGGGGTCTAACCAGAGCAGAGTAGGGGGGCAGAATCCCCTCCCTCAACCTGCTGGTCACACTTCACCAATTAAGAATTAGCATTCCCCAATCATGCTGCTTCTGGTACCTGTGGTTCTGAACACCAAAAGGGAAAAAATATTCTCAAATCCTGCAGTGGTAATCCCTTATGTGAAACTTGTGATTAAGCAATAGTCAAGAATTCATGGAATTTTTATTTTGACCCTATTCCAATATTTTTCATTGCTTACTGCAGGAATAGTCCCATTGATTTCAATGGAAATTCTCACTGGAACAATCTGGAGGTATTGTACTATTCATGGTAAGAATATCAGAATCTCTTTTGTAATTATTTTCAATTCAGAAGCATTTGCAAACAGAACTTCAGGTGAATATAGAAAGGATTTTAAGTATTCTCTTAATAGATCACAGAATAATTTTTCACTTCCAGGTATCAGACCCATTTGTCCTTTGGACTACTTGCTGCTCCAGATTTGTAGGTGACCCGTCAACAACACATCATCAGGATATCATATCATCACAAAAGGCAGGAGAAGAGGGAAAGTAAAGGAGGTGAGAGTGATTATCTTTGTCAAAGGCAGCAGTGAAATCAAGAAGAATAAGCTAGAAGCATGGGCCTTAAATTGATCAAGGAGTAGCTCATTAGGAGCCTTGCTTCGTGCTGCTTCTGAGGTAGGGAAAGGGCAGAAGGCAGACAAGAAAGACTCGAGGAGAGAGATGCAGGGGAAGCCTGTGCGGCACAGGGGTTTTGGAGATAAAGGAAATGAAACGAAAGAGGAAAAAAATAACCCGAGACTCAGGTGAGAGCTAGAGAAGTTCTGTTAATGTAAGATACCACAAGAGCATGCTTTTAGGCAGTGCACAGTTACAAGCTGAGAGAAAGGTAAGAGGCTCCGAAAAAGGCAGGAGAGGAGGAAACTGAAGGGACAGGTGAGACCCCCCAGAGTAGGATTCAAGTGGAGTATCCGATTCTGACACGGTGCTGAACAGAAGCAGATGGGAAGAGATAGGAGGGGAAAAAAAGAATGGTTCAAAGATGATTCTGTGCACTTCAAAATAGAAAGAGACATCAGAAATGTTCATATAAATTTCCTACGGGGACATTAGTTTTATGACCTGGGATGGGACGGTAGGAGAGCGATCTCTCTCTCATTATCTGTTTGGGGTTTTTTATTATTCTAATGTGTAATTGTGCTGCCTTGGAAGGATGATGGTAACCTGGAAAAGGATTCAGAAATGTTTCTCTGAATGCACTGCCTGTTTTCTGACTAGAAGCAGGGTCTTTTTCCCAACACCAGTTAGGAAATGATCAAGAAAAGCTACTCAACACATGCTAACAGCCCTTGTGCCCTTGAGATTCTGCATCAGTGCAAGCCCCAACAAACTGTAATTCCAGTGAAATACAGAAGTGCGTTAATATTAAAACCAACAAAAGAACATAGAAACCTAGAATTCAAACTGGCTGAATATTCTGGTTGTTTATAATAAAAAATCCTTCTGTTGGCTCCCTTGTTTCAGGGAAGTGAGACCTATTAGCAACGGTCCCATTAGAAAAGTCCCTACTGTGATAGAGAGCCTGAAGTGACTGCCTTCCATCACAAATCAGAAGAAATGAATCTGTTTTCATGTCTACAGCTAGTGCAATTAAATCCAAAGCAAGTAAGGATTTGGGACCCATGTCTCAAAGGGCCTGGCTGTCACCAGGCACATGCTGAATATTTCCCAAAGCCCAGATCCTGTCCCTGACTTCCCACGTGCAAGGTCAGAATTTGCTGTTTAATGCCATTTTTCTCTCTCTCAGAACAAGCTGCAAAAATATGCCTCTCTGCCTTGTATTCCTCCCTATGAGGAAGGGAGAGTTTTCTCACTCATATTTAGAAATTTTGTCAAGGGTGAAAGAAATGCAGATTGAAAAAACCACAATCAGCTTCACGACTTCACAGTAATAAAACCAATCCAGCAATAGGAGACCTTTGATCAAATAATAAAAAGAAAGTCCTACAATGCACAATCAGAACTAATTCCAAGTTTGATATTAACAAGTAACTGTCTTTATTTGCAACAATACTTTACTCTAAAGAGATTATTGTGACAAAGGCAGTCTTCATCTATAGCCTTATAGTAAAAAAAAAAACCAACAAACCAAAAAAACATTGGATTATGGTCTTTTAATCAATATCCTTATTGCTTTTAATTAAAATGGAATGAAGAGATGTGGGAAGTCATTTAAATAACATCTCAATTAGGTATTAAGGATTCACATACAGTTCATATAGTGACACTTGTATTGCAGGCAAAGTTTTGCAGAAACAGCTGAAATAGTGGAGTCGGGGGCTTTTGAAGGCATCTAAGATGGTACTGGGGTGCTTTACTACTAAGAAAGTTTAGAAGGCAGCTTTGACTAGAAGTCAATTCATGGAAATATAGATACTTTCACCAAAAGAGTATGTGAAGAGAAGGATTCTTACCTAGTGGTAACTAGCTACTATATGACACAACATGGAAATCACTGGAGAACTTCCTAGGGGCCAGGCATAATTTCATCTCGCTAACAGTTTTCCCAAATTGTTTCTCTTTTGTAGCAAAAACACTTGTGAAGTATTAAAAAACCATCCCTGCAAGACTGACCTAAGGCACATACGAGTATCACCAGCCTCTAAAAAGGATTCCTCTCTGCCTTTGAAGGCACCGCGCAGCATGGCATGGATCCCTGGACAGCACGTAGTCGCTTTTGCCAAAAGTATGTTGTACCGCTCCAACGGGCTTCCAGGGAAAGCTCGAATTGCAGCTGGGAAGAAGGCAAAAGACTTCTGCCTCTGTAAATCTGTGCGCCAAGGGTACCACAGGCAGCAGAGCCGTAGTTCCCCCTTCCGACCCTCACGGTAAATGTGTGCCTACATCCATGCAACATATTCAGAGCTACGTGCCTCCTGCTAACGAACATCTATCAGCACCACCGCTGCAAATTGTCCTCATCAGGCAACCATCAGCACTCGAGCAACCTTTAGTGAAATGGAAAACAAATAAACTGTTAAGACAAAAATAGTTCAACACTTATTTATAGAATGTCATCACCAGTTCATGCCAGATGGGAAACACAATGAGCTTGCACGTGAGATGCTGCCACCTGTCAAAACTAGGTCATACAAAAATCTTCATTTTATCGTTGCTCCTTTGGAAGCATTAACAAAGCCTGAGACACTGGCCTTTCATTCTGGACTTTTTTCTTCTTTTTTTTCTTTCTGTTCATTACAAACCCGCAGCAGCCAGCCATCACCATGGGTGATATGAAACAGTGAAACGTTTCAAGGGACAGCAAAACAATATCCTCTACAAAATACTAACACGTGATCACAGACATATTCAGTGCATTTTATTTGACAGAAAAGTGGTGACAACAGTGAAATTCAGAAGTTGAAACAACTTCCAGGAAATTTGAACATAAAGTAGCACATAATAAAATGTCATCTCACAAACGTCTAGGCTATATGGTACCACGAACTGAATACTTCCTTCCAGTTTAGCTGGAAGGCAGACTGAATGCAAAAGACGATAAGCAACAGTGACATGAAGGCTAACACCATGTCACAGCAGAGGTACCTCAGCATAATGTGTCAAAATGAGGCATTTGTCCTTGGGAAAATAGAGGGGTCTAATTTTATATAAATATATTGATATCATTTGAGATATCTTTGCACATATTTATACACACTGGCACGCACACAAATTGACTTTCAACACATGCACACTGCTGAATAAATATACCACATCTGCGAGCGCACCATATGATCTCAATCAAGCACTTCAAACAGCCCAGAGGGATGCGAACATCACTGGAAACCTGCGGAATTCACACACTTCTCTCCCAGAGTCCCTCAGAAAACGGAAACCGTGGGCACGTTACGTAACATTCAAATCCACGTGCATCTAAAAAAAAAAATCTGCTTTTGCCGTCAATGTTGCAGCTTTTTAGCAGAAGTCACCGGAGAGGCCCTTGGCCCCTTCCGTGGGCTGGCGAGGGGACGCTCTCCTCTCCGGGGCTCGGCCAGCCTGGGTGCCGGTGGGCTCCTCGCCTCCCCGTCACACCTACCCACGTCAGGGTTTTGTCACGGCTTTTTTGTTTCTGGGTCCCCTCCAGCTCTGAATACTCTTCTCTCTGAATTTCTGGCTCTACAAGTGCCAAGATTAGATTTAAAGGGTAGTTAACAGGCTTTTTGTTAAAAGTGTTGCTATCACTTGTATTTATAGTTTAATCCATCAACAGATTCTTGTTTCTGCCTTCTCATTTTATAGCGAGCTTCTTTCAGGGGAAAAGAGATCACAGCTAGAGCAATGAGTTTTGTAAGGACACTCCAAAACAGCATTGGGGGGGGGAAATCAAACCATCTCTGTGTTTCCTTATGCATGTTTCATTAGCACTAGTTCACTGAGGCTCACAAAGCTTTCAGACATGCAAATAAAAGATTTTCATACTGAAATTGTTGTCACAGGTTCTTCTTAAGCCTGGGAAATGGGAACACACATGACTAAGCAAATCACTGTCCTGAAGAGCTCACTTTAAGTATGTGCTATGGGGCTACCCCCAGTTGGGGTAGTTTTCTGAGCTGCAGTCTGGAAGCCAAATTTGCAAAGAATATTTAAGCTTTTAGGATGATTATAGGTGACTGTGTAGATTTATGAAAGGGTCTAATGGAGTTAGGTACCTCATTTCCCCTGAGGTTCAACGGGTTTTAGGCACTTCTCCCCTTATTAGATGCCTGAATTTAATTTATCCTTCAGTTATAATTTCTTCAGAATACCATAGTAAAACACTTTCTTCCAGTAATTCTTCTAATTAAATGTTGTTGCCACAAATATGTTGCACATATCCAGTTTCTAAAAACAATGTAAGAGAACAAGCATTTTTATTTGTCACACATTTACCTATTCATATAAGATATTACATCTGTCTCTGCCATTTTTCAGGTCCCCCATCCTTAAGTAGAAATAAACAGAAAAGGTTTTTATATTCCCAGGGGAAAAATCCTAAACAGCTCATTCCCCTCTAAAATGGCAAATCCTGTGAAAACTAGAAGCAACACGTATACTTGTTTATTTTTACAAAGTAATAAAAGACTCTGAGCTCTGCTCCTCAATGAACTGCCTGCTACAAACTGTCAGCTAAATATAAATCCATCACCATCTTGTGCATCCATGCTATAGACTTTTCCCACAACCTTTGGGAAACGTACCTTCTTCCCTAACCCCTAAAGAAATAAAACAGATTTCTACGAGGCAGCTGTAAAATGTTTATGCTTGGGTAAAATCTTGTCGCCCTTGAAAACGCAGAAAACACAGGAATTGCCATATCTAATCAGCTCAATGATCCATCTCACCCACTATCTCACCTCCAGCCCTTGCCAGTACCTGAAGGGAGCATAATGAAGCTGTTTTTAAAAGGGTGCTTGTTATCACTGTGCAGTGCGCCCAATGTGCCATTACCAAGAAAGCAAACAGGCTGCTCTTCTTATTCAAATTATAGACAGGAGAAGATATTATTATTTACAACCTGCAGCATTTCACGAGTTAAGAAACGGGTTGGCAAAAAAATTGGATTCAATGAAAGACTGCAGATCCTTGCCTATACTGAGATCAATTGAGTTACAGGGTGCTGAGGATCTGCTCCACATCATCAAACTTGCAAGCTTCAAAACTGATTCTTCTTTTTCTTAATTAGTTTTTAAACATAGACAGCCATCTAATAAACTAATAATATTTTAGGGTAAGCTCTTAAGTAGATTGGCAACTCTGATTTACTATTAGTCTCAGGAAGAGCATGAAAATATTTTAGAAGCAGACAGAAACTTGTAGAGAGGAGTTCCCATTAGAAGGTTGCAGCAATACGTTAAGACCTCTTTTTAATAGGAAAAATGTCCTGAAAATATTTCTATGCTTTTTGCTGAACATCCGTTTTGCAATATAAGTAGGGCATCAGGTATGGACACGTTCAGATTTCATGCATGGTTTGACTATGAAGATTAAATTGTTATTCTGTGACAATATTTTAAAAAAAAAAAGGTAGCAAAACCATGCACATATTTAAAAGCTTTTTATACTCTGACATGTGGCATGGATTTAAGCTTTCAGGATGGCAGAATCTGCCCAGAGCATACATTTCTTGAGTCATACAAGAAAATACTAAATAATCCAGAGATTGTTTAAATAATTCCAAGAACACCAAAATCTTGCTAACTGTCCCTTGAGTCACCCTGGAGGCTGCAACTTGCCTGTGTTAAACTAGGCTAAAGCAGCGCTGGAAGTAGAAACCCTGCCCCTTCATTTCCTCTTCTCTAGTCCCAAACTCCATGAAAAGGTAAAGAAAGAGAAGAGATTTGAAGAGAAGAGCTGGAGCATCCATTACTACCACAGTTCAAGTCATTAGTCAAAAAAGAGAACGTCTGAACGCATCCAACTTACACCGCGAAGACTTCGGCCACTAAAGCTGCATCTTGAGGTGTTGAACTACCCAAGTAAGATGTCTAGGCTCTTTATTATTGTTATCTGTTGGCTCTCATAGGAGAAGAAAACCACGGCACTTACCGTGCTAAATCACATAACCATAAATGATTCCATGAAATAAATCATCATCTCAGCAAAACTAGCATGAAACTGAGATCAGAACTGAACCAAACAAACTTGTGTTTGTGCTGTAGGTAGAGCAATCAAATAAACCCAGTAGCAAATTTTAGGCACAGATGTTTTATAAGGTCATTCCTCAGCTGCAGTAGCCTATGGTGGCGTGGTTCATTTCCAATATTAACTATTTAGTTGAGAAGTGAACTGGGTTTGCAGCTTTTCTTTTTCCCCTGAATTAAATTATGTGTTGCCATTCACCTGTGAAGGCGCTTTGAAGCCTTGTGTACATGATTTAAGGTGATTTCCTGCAAAAGCAGGAAAGGCTGTTGTGATTCCTTGGGAGTTATTTATGTCTCCGGGGAATGAACTAAGACAGTGTGTGTGTATATATATATACACACACGCACACAGACACATATATATGCAAGGCCTCACTCCTGAACAGAGGAAGTGGATTCAGGAATAACCTGTCATTTTCTTAATCGTTAACTGAATGGAGTTATAAACAGCTGCATTTCTGTGGTAGATCAAAGTGGTAGAAATCTTACAAATAAATGGATATTTTCAGCCAAGATTTTTAAAATTTGTGCCATTTCAGACACCTTGTAGTGGAAGAACATTTTCTTCTCTTTGTAAGTCAGATTTTTTTTTTTAAATGACTCAGACCAAAAATAGAAGGATTTAAGACCTGTAGCTACTTTCAAGAATGGTCTAAATAAATGACATGAACATTTTGTTTTGCCTGGGTACAATATCTGCTTCCAGTACTTGCAGTTTTGATGCCAGTTTATTATTTTAAGGAAGTGTTAAAGGTAACTAATGTAGCCAGCGAAGAGATGCTGTCCACTCTGCAATTACACTTCTTGAGACAGAAGTGGATCCACAGTAGATCAATACTGACAATAGAATTGAAATTTTCCTCTTCAAAAACAATTTTAGTGTACATATCACCTCCTTCCATGCACTATAGACGTTTGTTTTCACAGAATAGCAACCTACATCTGGAAGAAATGCCTGTAGCAGAATCCTGTCTTTAGGAGACTCTCTGAGGGAGCTATGTATCCCCAAACTAACCCAGACCTAACAATTTAAAGATTAAAAATGCACAGCATCTTGAACAGAAGCAAGCAGCAGATGGGAAACCATTATGAATCATAAGGGCAGCTAACCATTGCAACTGCCAGAAGGAGGTAAGCAACCATAACAACAGCCCAATTTGTTTTCCATATATCAAGCCTTAAAAGTAAGCTGAGTCAAGAAAACCAGACAAATTCAAATGAACTGAAGTATTCCAGGATTATATTTCAAAGAGAGCCTGTATCTTGGAGAAAGAATCTCAAATTTTGAAGGGAGTCATTAATTTTCTGTTCATGTCTTTGCCTGCTCTTTTCAAACAGGTTTTCACAATCCACAGGGAATAGCAAATCAATAACAGGAATAATAGAAAAACCAAAATGATATAATAATAATAGAAACCATAAGAATTTATAGTAGAAAAAACTCCCAAATCCACAGGCAAATAGGTAGCAAAAATCAATTCCACAGCTGACCAAAATGAACTTTTCTGGTATGGACTTAACAATTACCCAAATACAGAAAAAGAAACTTGTTTCTTATGTATGGATTAACATTGTTAAAAAAAAAAACCAAACAAAATTCCTATGCATTTCTCACTTGGTGAATCAGTTTTAGCTGGAAGAGCTTGAAGGCTTCTTCTACTAGTTTGCCTACAAAATGTTTGAAAGTGAAGGAAGACTCCTGAAACTAGCACTGGTTTTTTTTTTCAATTTATTTCATACCCTTGAATGAGGCTGGGAAGTCCCTTCTCTAATTTAGTTACTGGATGTCCCGGCAATGACTGTGACCAATAGTTCGTAGCTGTCTTCTGTTCAGATTCTTGGAATGGGCTTGAACTATTTTCAAGATTACTGAATAATGATCATTTATTTCATTAAAACCCATTAAAAGGAATTTTGCCCTGACTTACCTTCCATTACAGACTGTTGAGTCAATGGAAACGCACAGTGTCTAAATCAGGGAAAGAGTCTGATACTTAGGTTTTATTACATCCATCATTCTAAATTTAGTGTAAAGGAGAAGGAATACAGTCTCCCACATTTGTTCTCAGAGACAGTTGAATCTGTTGTTCATACTAGCTTCTTCCATACAGAGAGGCAGTATGGTACAAGAGACATCCTTCTCTTCTGGGAATTTAACCCAGCTTGCAGTCCACAGCCTGGATTATTTGTCGTGATTTAATATGATGTATTCAGTACCTAATAAACCATTTAATTCAAATAATTATTACATTACTCAACTAAAATTGGAGTGATAGTAATATGTGGATTCCTCCATTGAACTCATTCCCTCTGTAACAGTTTCACAGAGCAATGTCATTTGAAGTAATCACTTTTTAGTGTAATAGCTCAGTAACCATAAATTATTAAAAACTACATTAAGTGAATTAAAGTGACATAAAACAATCTACACTGAAAGGGGAGGGTATTATTTTCAAGGAGGAAAAGGCAAGAACACTGTCTCATTCCACAAGCTGCTGGGATGGGATGTGGAGCACCCATCTTTGCAAAAACCTAAAATGCAACACAATATACCAAGAATTGTTCCAAAATTTAGGAATTTGGCTTATAAGCCAAATGGATGTGCCTGTAAATTGAGCATATAAGACTGAAGACAGACCTGAGCTAATGAATTTTCCTTCCCATACATTTATTTTAAGAATACTTAACAATACCTGTAAAAATTAGTAGGGCGGAGATCACACAACCTAAAAGCAACTACCCAGCACAGAAAACACAAGCATGCTTTTGTTTCATTGTCCATGACTAAGTCCTGAAAAATGCTTTGCTCTCTAAAATGTTAAAAACCAACAGCATCATCAAGTGTTACTTCTGAAGCACTATTCAGAAAGACTGTTGTCAAGAACAGGGCTTTAACTGTGGAAATAATATATGTTGCATACTAAAATGGGGTCTACCAGAGTAGAAGGAACCTGTCAAGAGTTTTCTTTAGGAACCACTGCTTACAAACTACTTTTCTCTCTATTTCAAGGTTCCCCAAGCTTCATTATGGCTGATAGCGCTGCCTCACCACTCCGGTTTGATCTTTTTGATCTTCTTGTTGGCTTCACTTTTAATTTAGTTCCCTTTGGCTGCCGAATGGCCGGTTGTGGTATCAACGAGGAGGAAGCTGTAGCAAGAGTAATGTGGAACCACAGCACTACAGCTTCATCTTGAAGATGTCAGTGGTAACAACAAAAGCCAAGAATGCTGAGGAATCACAATACTCCAAAACATAAAGAGCGCTGCAGAACTAATGAAAATAATTGCTTTAGAGTCACACATCTGCAGTGACCAAAAAGCAAAACCCTTCATAGTATTTCCTCATTTAAGCAGACTGTGGCAAGCATAAGAGTGGGAGATCCAAGCTCATGTCTACGTGGCAACCAGACAAGAGAATAGAAGATTGGAAGTAGATTACTGACTGATCTTCCAGAAAACTAGTGTTTGCATGAAATATATTCAAAAGTGTGAACCGCATCCAATCTGCCCCCTCTCTTCTGAGAAGAGAACCTATCTAGAGAAAGAATGCCCTCAGGCAAACACATTAGCTCCTGGACTGAGAGAGATCTCTCTGGACTCAAATCAGGCTTTCAAAATAAAAGTTGCAAGGTTGAGGCACAGAGCAAAGTCACACGTTTTTAAATGGGAAGAGACTGTCAGTCTGGCCTGACGTTCCGCAAAATAGAGGCTTAGTATTTTACTGACTATGGAAATGTTTGCATTTCCTTGGTACTGCAAGACAAGAAATAGCATTTCCGGTGTGTCAGTGGACATTTGGCTAGTAAAGACAAAAATTGGCTTTCCCTGGCACATAGCAGCTACTCCCAATTTATAGCTGTTATAGAAACAGGGATTTGTGCATTTACTTGACATTGGTCCAACACTTGTGCATTTATTTGACGCACCAAAATTTAGAAATGCTATTACAGGCTTCACAGAGAAAGAGAGCCTATGAATATTTTTGAGGCATCATTCAGAGGCTGGCTTCCATAAACAACACAGCCCAAAACCAACCAAGCAAACAACAACAAAAAAAAACCTCTAAACCCTCCTGTCTATGAATCCATCCATCCTATCACCAGCCCTCTTCTTCTGCTTTGCATTAGAATTATTTATTAAATCTCAGGCTCCAAGTAAAAATGTCACACTGGAAGAAGGGGTTCATAAGTGAAAAAGTAATGACATAAAAAATTACTCTAACAAAATACAAATTAACAGCATGGTGTTAAAGGAGAAAGGAAATATACTCATTTTGGGTGCTGGCCAACAGAGGTCAATTTTATTATACCAAGGATGAATTTGGCTTATTACAGCCTTGGGAAAACATCTTGTTACAGATTACCTTCACAGGAAGAGAAAACTAAAAATAGTGTGGAGGAAAAGCTTCATAATTTCTCCCTCCCTGTCATCACCCACCCACCCCATCCCCAATTTAATTTTTTAAGTGCCTGCTAACAATGGCACTTAAAATGTTGAGTTTGGTTCAGCTAAGTAGAAAAGGAGAGTTCAGAGATTCTGGATTGTTATAACTCATCCATCGTTTGTTGTGCCTAACTCTTAGAGGCAGGAAAATCTCATAGCTTTTGAATGGTATGGCATGTTGACCACCTAATTTGTAGGTGAGCACTTGCAGCTTTCTTGGATTAAAGCATCTTAAAACCTCTTTAAACCAATAAAAATGTCTGTTAATTTCTTAGAGGAGTATAAAGGGTGTGTTGGAATGCTAAATCAGTGCTAGAAAGTTAATGAATGCTTGTATGAATGGTAAACTGGGTTGAAACTCTTCGCACAGAAACTAGACAGTATCAGTTTGCAAAAAGAGGTCCTCACCTAAGAATCTGCACAAAGAAAACAGCACATGACAATTCAGACTGTTTTAAATACCAGTGAACAAAAGAAATGCCCAAGCCCAGAGGAAGCAATGAGGTGACAGGGAAGCATCAGACTGAGGCATCAGCTCTGGGAATGCATCTCATTCTCATGCTGACTTGCTATCGCTTTCTGTCAAACGGCTTAGTATGTGTGCTCCGATTTCCTCACAAAATGGACATCATTTTATTTGTCTTTGAAAAGTTATTTCTGAGATATCAAAATGACCTTTTAAAAGATAGGAAGAAAACTTTGTCCGGTAAATTAGATCATCACCTTTAACTTAGACAATGCAGTATCATAGCTTTGCTCTGCTACTTCTTTCCTGGTTAATCCTGAGAAAGTTGCTCTAGTACTTTTATGTCTCATTTCCCCAGACAAAATAATAGTAGGAATACTGGAAAAATAAATGCATCCAGCCAATTTTTCCTACTCAGATCTGTGTCCGCTACTGCCTGTAATCTGACAGTGATACAGGTGCTGTTTTCTGCTTGTGGGATGATGACATTAGCGTGATGTATTGAGAAGTCATGTAACTAATTAAGTGAGCATTTTACTTTGATTATATGGCTTATGTTGAGGAGGGAGGAGAGTCCATCTGGATTCAGCTAATTGTTTCTTTATTCTTGCAGCTTAAGAGAAGTATCATGTGATCATCTGACTACTTGATATAAATTTCAGCATGAATACACAAGAGGTGCAGCCACTAATGTTAAGGTGGTAATTCAGGACCGCTTGGGATGGGCAGGTTACCTATGTTTCTCTTCAGCATTCGAATAAACAGTTAGCCCTGTCTGTAGTGTGTATCTTTTCAGGTAAAAAATTTCCGTACACCTGCCTATGGCATTCATTTAATTTATGGAATGTTTCCTCATATGTCCCGGTACAAATTCATACAGCATCAATATTCATGCAAATTTATAATATCAACAGCGGGTTCAAAGTAACAGCACATGGAACATTTAAGTATGCCTCTTCCATCTTGCAGGCAAAAGAATTACATTATTATGCAGGCCCAAAAGATTCAGAAAAAAGTACATTCTTTTGCCCACAAATTGTTTACTATTTTTTCTTCTTAAACAGATGTAAATTTGAAATTATATTTGCTGTAATGAGAAGAAGATAAGGCCAGAGCTTTGAGAACTTTTTCTCCATTATGGAAAGACATTCTTACAGATTAAATCTGCTGTTGACAAAGACAGAAGCTGACCGAAGAAGGGCTGATGCCTGTTGGGAAAACTGCATGCACCCATAGATGAGACCTGTCAACATAGCTTACATTGATAAGGTCAGACAGATTTCATAGCTGGTTTTGTTGTCTGGGGGTTTTTTGGTTGCTTTTTTTTTTTTTTTAAACCATCTTTGCATTTGGGGAGCTATTCTGATCAGAACAAGAGCAATTTTAGGAAACAATCACTTTCAAAGAAGCATTTTCTCTCCAAGACTAATCAGCTTAGCTTACTTACAGCAATGTGGACAACAGTCCCTGTAGCATCTTCATAACAAATCAGCATAACCGTAAGGTACAGATTGTGAATGATACCAATCGCAGCGCAGAGTAAAACCAGGTATTCCAAAAAGCTTCTTTATCTACCCAAATCACAAATTGGTTTTACCTTCTCCTGGGAACTTTCTTCCAGAAAAACATGGCTCGAGCTCCTGGCAGTATTATTCAAAATTACTACTCTGAACCCAAAAGTATCTGGAAGGACGTATCCTGGTGGGCATTAGGCAGATGAAACAGGCTCTTTCCCCTCCTCTCTCTCCCCCTTACGAAAATCTACTATCCCCATTGTGGTGAGAAGGGATAGTAATGCCCCCTGAAAATACTTAATGACCAACTCCTGTTGAACAAGAATGATCCCTCCAAATGCCCAATGTTTAACTTCCATGGTTTCCAGTTGAAAATGCACTCCTAGATACTCAGAAAGCAACAGGGAAGCCTGGCCATATTAGATAACTATCCTTGAGAAAGCAAATGAGAGAAATGCAGCCTGGCATAGATCTGGTTAGGCAGGTGAGCATGACACTGTGTCAGTAACCATTCACTTTCTGTCATCACTTAAAAGTGAGAACTATTATATTGTTATCATAGAAGTAGGTTTAGCATCCCAATATTTTTTGCCTTAGTTATACTATGGAACTCAGTAAACCCAAGTGCCCTTTCACATAAAAATGCATAAAACTCTCTCCAGATAAAGTGCTAGCCCTATTGGTAAAACGCACACAGCTCTAAAAACATCCCCAAGTACTGCAAAAGAGAGCACCGGCATCACTAACCTACCTCGAGGAACAGAGCTAATAGTTCTGTAAAAAGGAAGAGTATATGCTCTGGAACGAGTGTTGTCATCAGCAGAGAGCCAAAAAATGCCCTAATTTGCATGCTGCGGTACTCTCTGATCTGTAAATAAGAGCAATTAAATCAGAATACTGCTCCTGGCTGGATATTGTTTTTCAGACAAAGGCTCGTGGTTCCACTGGGCCCACAAGAGCACAAGTATCGGACTGCTCTCTGTCTTGCTTGCACGATTGCTGAGGACTCTGCTTACCCTGCAGAATACACCATTATCTAGGAGGTTTCTGCTCAGGCATGAGAAATACAGACAGTTGACTCTGAGGCCACCAAAATATCAGAAATCCTGGTATTTTGTATTTTAGCAGAAACATCTCCTAGATACTCAGGCTGTGTACAGATCGCCTCCATCAGGATCCAGTGGTTCTCTGGAGACAGCCTTACGTAGTCTCAAGAGTAAAATAGAAGTATGAAAGCAAAAGATTTGTTATTTTGACAGGAGAGGATGAAAAAAAACCTCATGGATTCACAGACCGCAAAGGTCTTAAATAAAAAGACAAATCACCCCCCCAACCTCCAAGAATATTGTGACTAGATGACTCAAAGCTTTTGCATACAGAGAGTACATAAAAACCAGTGGCTACATGCGATGCTTACAAAAATTACAGTTTTTAAAATTGTTGCCAAGCATAACCAATAACTTTTCTCCTGAAGCCAAGTCCAAAATTGCTTCTAACCCTTCCTTAAAGTTTGGTAGGAAATGCGCCCATTCTTTTTTCATATGTACATGGTTCCTCAGTCATTTCTCAACTCTCATGCCTCTCAGGTCAAGAGAACTGCCACAAGACCTATTTTATAATCCTTCTTAAGGGTTGCTCGTACCTAAAGTAAGCAATTTTTTTATAGGTCTTCCCATTTTAACCTAGAGGGACAGGATTTCTTTGACTGTTTTTATTTAGCCATTTGTACCAGCCATGCTATTCCAAACAAATTCAGATGCTGATTTTCTGCTACCCTTTTGGCTATTGCAACATCTGCTCCCTTGTCCGTGTTTCTTACTTTTCTTAGAACCCTCTATTCCAATTATATTTTGGTCAAATACAATTACAGAATACATACATACATTTCTCCTGAAACGTTTCCATGCACTTTCGAAATGTAGATTATCATAGATCTTAGAAAGCCTGTACTTGCTGTAAGCTTCATCTGGAGTAATCACACATTCCATCTTTGCATTACATTTTCATGCATATATATGAATGAAATAAATATGGATAGATAGACACAAAATAGTAAACTCCTTATGTTTTATTTTCTCCGCTCTTCCTTTAATGAGGGAAATGTTTTTCCACATCGATATTAGAAGAAGCTGCCTTTTGAGTGTAAACTCTACCATCGTGCCAGAGTTTGTATCATACCCTCCAGCCTGAAGACATAGAGATTCACCAAAAAACACCCTGTAAAAGCAACATTTGCAACATCTTCTTCCATACTGGTTTTCCTTAGTATGTTTCTGCTCCTCCCTTTCATTAATCATAAACAATCTTTATGTACATTCCTCCTCAGTTTCCTCTCCAAAGGCTTCGTGTTCTCACAGACCTCCTTTCCCTGTGATTGCATTTTCATGTACCATGCCACAGTTAGGACTATTATTCTTAGTGAGTCTCACTTTTCTTTCTTGGCCGCTACTTTCAGATTACTCAGCTTCAGTGGAAAGCAGACAGGCAAACTTTTATTTTACTGTTGGCCATCTTATCATTACCAACAACACTTTTCTCTCTTTCCCTCAATCTCCAGCACACACCATTTGATGAGCTCTGTTACTGAATCTCTATGAAATAAATTGCTATGTTCCACTATAATTTGCAAGGAAAGATGGCTTACACAGGAAATAACTGTTTTTAAAAATCATAATTCACTTTACATAGTAGTTATTAACAGCAGGCTTCTTTTCACCCTTCCTTTTATTTTCAGGTTGTCACTTATCTATCACGTGTGGTTACACCTGTACTGAAAATTTTTAAAATGCAACTCTATAAACACCCCCAGTCAACAACAACAATAAAGACCTGTTCTCAAAGTCTCTAGGCAGTTGAGGACTACCGACAGCAGTATGATTAAAGAGATAAGTTTGTTGAAGCCCACTATTAATACCAGGAAATTTTCTCTGAAACAATGAACCTTTAAAAATTCATCACAACGTGGTGTTTTCAAAGGTATTAAGGGAGTAGTATTTGTCTCTCCCTTGCCTCCCTCATGCATACCTTTAACACCCTCTCATTGAAGTGTTAAATTCTGAGTGCTTTAATAGCAGCAGCAGACATGTCTCAGGTATCTGGCCCCTGAGCCATATTCCAGAAGTAACCCAAGGTATTATACTGGAGTACACTAATTTGTGTATATTGCTATAAACATCAGGAGTGCTTTTGTTTTTGCAAGCAAGGCACGGTCATCAAATCTAAAAAGCTGCAGAATCATTTTATGTCTCAGCCCGCTTCCATCTTCTCCAGTCAGCAAAGCCCTGTTTACCAAAACCATGAAACTGCAATGAGCTCATTCATTCACATCTGCAGAGAGTAGAGCAGGATGTATTTCTATAAACACACAATCCAGACCTTTTTTTTTTCTTTTTTTTTTTTTCTTTTTAATGAAAGAGTAAAATAAGTGGAGAGAGTTGCTCAGCAAGTCCTGAAAATGACATAATTTTATATCCAAGACATTTCACGCTTGCATATGTATTCTGAAGCAGATGGTAAGTCTTGGAAGAAGATGAAGAATTGGGATTCAGCCACAGCTAAATGTTCTGGAAAATGAATGTAGACTATGATGCAAAAAAAGTACAAAAGGTGGGGGAGATTGATGTACCCATCCTATTTAAAGTGAACTCAAGTGAGAGCTACACAAACATAAGGCTACAACTTCACGGTCACAAAGAAGATGTAATTTCAAGAGCCGTAAAAGCTCTTCTCATTCTTCAATGAATGGGAATCAACCCCTGCTTAGACAATATGGTACTGCTAATGTTTACCAAGCACAGCAATTACTACAGTGCAAGTTCCAAAGCAGTCTCTTTGAGTCTAAAATCTGCTGAAAACTGAATTCTTAGAAGCTTGCTTAGGTATCAGCACCAAGAATATACAGCATGGTGTTACCCTGAAATTGTTAAGGAAAGCTCAGATTTCTCCACCCAAAGCAGTTTCAAATATCTTATTCAACATTTCCCCTAGTGACTCATAGAAAACCTTGAGAATTCTAATTAAATTCCTGATGATCCATAATTGAAAAGCACCATCAATACAGAGATTCTGAGTACCTTAAGGAAAGAAACAATGGGCTTGAACCTGCAGTCCCGGAAAAGGAATGAGATTCAATCAGAAAAATGCAAGTTTCCGCATAATAAGTAATAAATAGAATTACTGCTACACGTTGGAAGCTCATTAGGTGGCAACTACAGAGAGGAAAATGTGGTACTACTAGCTGACTACAGTGAGGGTGTGCCATGCACCTTGCAGATCTGAAGTCCTCATTTTCTAATAATAACAAATTCTTAACACTTTGTACAGGATCTGCAGTAGTTCTCTGCTGATGAGAAAACAATACTCCAAATTCCATAAAATAATAATATCCTTGTGAAGTATATCATTATAAGGAGGTAGTCATTATCTCCTAAAGTATGATTTTTATACTGCTATTAGCAATTACTGCATGTCCTAAAATGTCTTATTTCCTAGTAGGTACAGAGAAGGTCGTTTGGCTTTGCTCATTGTTTCATGAAAATAATATCTGTAATATGAATATCTGCACAAGCTTCAAGGTGAAGATGATAATAAACTTAATAAATAAAAAGGTGCAATTTTACCTAATTTCACAAATCTTCAAGACTTTTTAACCTGTTTGAAAAATGTTTTTCTACAAAGCATATAAAATGTTTCCTGGTTTATGATCATGGACTCCCTAATAAATACCATTATTTTATTACCTGTTTTAGATCAACCCAGAACAATAATGTATCTTTAACATCCTGCGTTTACAGTATAACTAACTGTCGGAACTTTATTCTAACCATTGTGTTTTTAAAACTGAGGTACAAGTGTGTGACAAGTCTGAAGTTGGAAAAGCCAATTGCTTTTAAGTCAAAACTGATAAAGAAATGAAGTGGAACTACGTTTTATAAAACAATATCTTGGTTAGGGTTTAACAACCTGTCATAACCCTAAAAAACTGTTGGTAGATTGGTTTAAAACATTAGAAAAATCATTCTGAGTAGCAATAACGGGTGCTGAGATTCCTCAGTCTAACAGGAAGGCAATGTAAGGATAAATTTGAGGTGGAAAGCAAGAATTCTGGTCCTTCCTCAAGCAAGCACCTTCACTAAGGAAGACACGTGTGTGTAAATTCTTACTTGGAAAGGGATGGGCTGTGGGAAGGGGGGGGAATGATCAGTAAAGTCCAGATGATTAACCCCGTGACGTGAATGCGACCACACAACTCGGGCACAGAACTGGGTTTTTCTTTTTTTTTTTTTTTTTTTTTTAAATCTCCAGGAATACTAACAGGACTTTGTAATATTTACATCCTATAATTACTGTGAACAATTTCCTAATGGCACCGTCAGGCAAAAAGAAAAGGGCTTTTGTTCACAGACGTTGTTAAACAAGGTAACATTTTTTTTCTTCCTCACAAGGGAAGAGGATGCGTACTGAATCACACTGACATATTTGTGGCCCAGCGTGAAGCTGATGTGATAGCTAACCTCAAAAAGTAATTTGATATGATTTCATTTTATACGAGAAGTTGATTTAGTTTTTAAGGCTTTGCTTGGTACATAAACATGTATAAGACATTTTATTAAGACAAAGGGTATAAGAGGTATCGGTAGCAGAGCAGGGAAGTAAGTCGTCAGATCATTTATGTTAAACAGAAAATTTAACTAGTGATTTTCTGTTTCTTACCACACCAGTTAGCCACCAAGAAGGATTTATGTACTATTTTCAAGAGACGAGTGTTCAGTCTTTCACTACCTTTCACTATTTCTACTGGAATATTTTTATGACTCAGCTAGACCTCAAAAAAACCCCTGCTGAAACTGCTTGCCGTTTTCTAACAGATTTCTTTCAAGCGAATGGTCATTCAAAATGAAATTAATTTGTCCACTTCTTCCATGAAGATATTTCCAAGTCTCCTGCTTCCATGTTCATCTTTCTTGAACTCCGTGCTGACTTTCAGCACTGTTGGTTGCTCTCTCCTCAGAGATACACCCTTCAAAGCTTTTTCAGTCCTTGTCTTCTGATTCCTCTCCTGATTGTCTCTCTGCTCCCTTTCTTGGTTTCTCCTTTGATGGATCAGTTTTCTGTTTGCAATCTCATTATTTTCTGCAGTGCAGCACAGACATTGCCAATCTTGCTTTAAACAAGCTAACTCCCCTAACTTAGTCTTGCCATAACAGCACAGAGCTCTGTTCAAGCTATTTTCTTCCTCTTCTCTCCACTTCATGTTTTCATATTTGCCATACATTGGGATTTTGATTTTAAAAAAAGTTTCTTCTTAAAGCATTATCCTTTGCTGTGGCAATACTAGCCTACACCTCCAGTCTTATTTAGTTTTTTTGACCCCTCAAGGCTCCCTTCTACAAGCTGTCCACAAACCAGCTGGTTAAGAGGAGAAGCAAATGAGAATAAACAATGTGTAAATCATAAACAGTGCTGCTGTATTCTTTTTCTCTCAACTTAGTTTTTTATCAATTATAATTACTACCTGTGTGAAGCAGTGGGTATTGTACAAGGAACTGTTTGCATTACAAGTGGAAAGCTTTTAAGTTCAGGGTAGTATATTGTAGACACCAAAACAAAATTCCTGCTATGTTTTATACAGTTTCCTTCCACAACACGATTGCTTCCTCCCTCCTTCCCAAAGAAGGCTAGGCACATTTTTTACTGTCAGCTTAAACCCACATTTAAGGTTATTTGAAACAAAGCCTCAGGCTTCAGTCTTGCAGCTTGAGACCAATTCTATCTGTATTAATGAGCTCTATAATTGTCTTGTATAACACAGCTTTCAAACCTGTAAACCTTTTAAAATTATTTAAATCTCATTTTAAACTTAGAGAAATACTTCATGGATTCTGCTTGCACTTACCAGAGAATTCTTGCTAAAAGTGCTTAAGCTGTATTTCTTACTTAACACAATAGTTTTAAAAAATCAAATATTTGCACCCAAGAATTAACTTTTGTTTATTATGCAGTTCTACTCCCCGACAAAAATAACCTTAGATGTAAACACGACACATTTCTACCCATCACTTTCTCACTCTTACAAGCAGGCTCTGAGTCATGCCTTTGTTATTTCTGTCACTAGCTTTTCCTTCCAGCACATGCCAAAGTCTGCAGGGATATAAGAAGGAGTGAGGTCCGAGGTTCCGCACGACAGTCAGAGCTCAGGCCACTTCACTTCACACCAAGTCACTTCAGGTCAGACATTACATACATGTTAATCAGAATGCCACATGTAAAATAGGGAGATTACGCATAACGATCACTTTAGCTGGCCCCAAAATCAAAACTCTTTGTGGCTCATCTTACCTTTAAAATGCAGAAGCTAAATGGTTAATCAAGATGCTTATGTAGTATGTCTGAGAGATCCTTGCACCACTGAGCAATCAAAGCATTTTCCCCGAAATTTACTACACTCATTATCTTAAACTAAGTGTTTGATCTCAACTCACAAATTAGAGTGACTTTTAAGAAGCTTGATCCCATATTAAGAGGGCAGTAGCTCAGATCCGTATTCCCTTCTCTCTTTCTGTAGCCTCCTTCAACAGCTCTGGCTAAAACCTAACAAAAAAATCACTGAAAACAAAAAAACTGTTTGCAGAAAAACAAAGTTCCTACAGATTTTGACATTTTTTTAATTGCTACTTGATATTTTATATTTCCTAGCAAAACCAAGAAAGTGCCAAGCTGTGTTCCTAGCTATACTGGTGAAAACTGGGAGAAATTCAACTGATTTCGGAAGAATATCCATGGAATTATATTGGCTAGGAAGCTCTTGCTTTGAAATTTTGCTACGATGTTTATTCCCAGAAGATTCAAGTCATCCACATGCCCTAAGATGGTGAGAAAACCTTGTAAACTGGTATAGGACCATCTGAGAGGTCAGCTCCTATTTCTGAGATTACTCTCACACATGTGCAAATGTGGCAGAATTCATCAGACCTCCCACTTTGAGACATGAAACAGGATCTCAACTTGTTCTGTTGTGATGGATTCTAACACACAGGTCACTGCTTCATGTCTTATCTATGCCTGCTTACTCCTTTGGTTTTGTCTGTTCATGTGTGTACCGGACAGGTATATGCCATACACGATATTAAAATAATATTTTTCTTGACTTTCCTATTAATCAAGAGATATTGAAGTGCTTAATCTATAAAAGTCAGCAGCAAGAAAAATAACAAAACAACACAGGCACAAGTGCACTTTAGAATTATCACCGGGTATGAAGTACCCTCCTCAAATCCTTCAAAGTCATATTCAACTCTGCTTGCTGTGTACAGCTGAAACTGTCTGGCAATGATAAAAAAAAAACAAACGGATTGCTGTAAGAGGTTATGAACCTTTACACCTAAATGAGTTAACATCCTCCAAACTCCCTCCTCACAACTACTTCATAAAACTCAGAGTTCGAGAACACTGAACTGAAAGTTGGTCCTCAAAGTTGAGAAACATACAGGTAAGTTTTAATTAAATCAACAGATCTAACGATACCTACCCAAGGTCAAGATCTGGCTCAGAGTGAAGCCAGGTTTCCTTTCATTTCTGTAAGCTGGAGGCCTTAATTTTCCATCTTCTTGCACCACGCATTTTTCTGTGCTTAAAGTAAGAAAATGTTCGCCATGTATTTTGCAGGCGCAAAGGGCTTTGAGAAATGCCCAGCAACGAGGGAGCGCATCGAGAGCAGGGACCTGAAGGGAATATTTTTGGCAGGCTATATTGAGAGAACACAGTTTCTTTGACTATGGCATTCCAAAGAAATTCAAGTTGTACGTTATCACTTACAGGGCATCTGCATGCTACAATACTGTCTAAAGCCGATGGTAGACCCATGAGCTTAAAATACAAGTTTCATTTTTTTTCTATTCAAAGCTTCTTAAAATCTTTGATGGAAGACACCGCATCTAAGAAGGAAAGTGAAATAAATGCCCTACTAAAAGACTATATTTTCAAATTCGTACCTTTACAGTGGGCAAAGGATTTTTCACACTACCCATTTTCTCTCTAATCTTTTTCTGCAGGAAAACATCAGACAGTGAGTCACAGCCCCTAGGTTTATGCACGTGCTTAATATTGAGGGAATACTTAAGCAGTGCTCTGCTGCCCTGCCGTCACCGGTCGGTCCTCTTTCCTTCCCCAAGCACAGCAGCCCTGCCCCACCAAGGGGAGGGTGTGAAGACACTCTGCCATCTGCCCCACGTACACTCTCATTGCTCTGCCAAATATAACGCAATTCATCCTTCATCCGCTAAGAAATAACCAACGTTTCACAATTTTTACTTCAGTAGTGTCCTCCAAGTAGGAGGGATTGAAATTTTAGCACTCGTCTTTTTTGTTTCTTTTTCCAGCTTGAGAGGCTGGCTTTTCTCTTGACATGCAAGATTTCCAAATAATGCAAACATCAAAATCCTGTTCACAGAGCAGAGAAAGCATGTCCAAACTCCCCCTGCCCCCCACCTTCCCGGAGACACAGTCTCACCAAACAGCCCATAAAATCGCAGACATTTGCTGGCATCCATGGGTGTATGAAGACTGTTTCATCTATCCATTGATTTTAACAATGCTTTTGACTACCTTCACATACAAGGCACCTGTGCTGGGAGCTATTACTCTTGTTCAGCATCAAAAAAACCCTGCCTCTGCCTGGGACTCATTGGCCATGGCTATCGGCTCAGGTCATGGCAGGGCTGACCCGTGTGGGCTGGGGAGAAATGTTTTCCTGCTTGTAGAAGCACAGGCTAAGAAACAAGTCTAAATATATGATGGAAGTAGGAGGCAGGAGTGAGAGAGGGAGAAAGGCTTCTTGAGGACAGATCTTACTGGAGTAGCAAGCCTGGTATTTCAGAATAGGAAAAATGTCTGATGGCTGTTTCTCTCGTATTCTGAAAAGCAGGACTTATTTCCAAAACAAACACACTGAGATTGTACCAAAAACATCGTGTGCTCATGCTACCAATTCCTCCACCTACACAAAGTGTTCTTACAGGGTCTTTAATTGTGAGTAGCTGCTCAGGTTAGTGGAGTAGTGGTAGTAAATCCAGCTCCTGTTGGTCATTTAGAGATTGCCTTCAATATTATGAGATAGCCCTATCGGTATTAGATAATCAATGTTTTCCTCAATACCACAAAAGAGTTTTCCTGAGCTTATAAAAACAAGGCTACCAATATGTAAGCACTGTTTCCTAACGTCTTTGTCAAGCCTGTGTCGTTGCATTTGCAAATCAGCACAGGTCTGCACAGATAATTCAGTACTTTCTTGCGCAGGAAGCTCAGCATTTCAGCAGACCGCAGAGACAGACTAAGTATCACACTTTCTGGAATAAAATCTGCTATTCTTCAAAGTAAAGATGCTATATTAAATGTAAGCAAATCAGATATGACCTGCAGAGGGTGCCATGGCAAGCTGTGTATGAAAAGAGAAAATAATGATCAGGTGAGTTCTTTAACACTGAGTGAAAACACACACTCCACCTGAAAGATATGATTAAATTCACAGAGGGGGTTGAGTTTGTTTGGTGGTGGTTTTTTTTCCTTCTTTAACTGCTTTGGTCTCTTTCTTTACTAAATCTGGATATACAAGATGGAAAGAAAAAAAAAGAAAAAAGACCACGTTATAAATAAAGAACTGAAGTTAGGAGAGCTGATAAAATATGAATATCGTTCCAAGGAGCTTAATGTGTCATAGCTGCATAATAGAAAAGGGAGTGGAGTGCATATGTGCCCCTGCTGCTTAACAGTAGGTTTGAAAGAGGCTGCAAAGGCAGCACAAGTGGAAAATTCCCTCGTTGGCTGCTTTCCAAGGCATCTATTCAGCTTATGAGAAATATGATGTTTTATTTGAGATCAAGTGTATGGATTGGGCTTTTTGTGGTTTTTCTACAGAGAAACAATTGGAGAACGGAGCGGGATGCTGGAAGCCGGTGCCTTCTGCCTTTCCCCCTGCCCCCTCCCATACAGTCCTTTATTATCTTTAAACCTCTCGACAAATCTGTAAAATGCTTCCTTCGTACAACATAGCCAGTCATATATGTGACGGATAACATAAAAGTGCATTTCTGTGATCATCTTTTCTAGTCTCAGAGGTGAACAGTAGCCTAGTAACCAGGGGCTGCTAAATACTGATACCTTGATTCAGCGCAGCTCTGGTAAGCCTGCCATCTTCCATCTCCAGGGGAATCACTGTATTAAATTTACATTAAAGACGGCTGCATGACTGACCCAAGGGTCATATTAGCATTTTTACTCCGGTAAGTTGGTCAGCGGAACATTTCTGTACCATGAAAATTATTCCGGTACTCTATTGTTAGGAATTAAACATTTATGAGAAATTTTGTAAGAGCATATTAGCAAGAATGAGCTGGTAAAAAGTACAATAAGGGCAGAGCAGTATCAATATGTAGATCTGAAAAAGAAAATCAAATTGGATTCTTTTCATCTCCAAATGAAAGTGGACACCGGGAAACCGGCAGGAACGCGAGTGAAAGGAATACTCTATTTACTGGAAGAGACACAACGAAGGAAATGGTGACAAATGTGCTTTATCTCCCCCTGCTCTTCTGAACTCACTGGGCTCTATTCTCATGCAGACCCTTTCATCAGATTCAAAGTTTGCCAGTGTAAAACAGATAAATATTATAGGCCAGAATCTCCATTTTTAGATGAGCACAACATGGAGAGCTACTTGGATTTTACACCCTTGAGATTCAAGGATCAGTCACAAAACAGACGAGGGACTAATTGACATTTATTCTGTACTTGAAAGGAAACCAACAACCGTATGTTAAAACGGATCAGCTGGGAAAAGATAGTAGAAAATAGAAATATAGAAAATGCTACCTTGCCACTGTATAAGTGCAGGAGGAATGAAAAGGAACCGGCACGACTTGGCATTCAGAATGGAATAACAATGGCTCTCCCAGCCCATTAATATCTATTTGTCTGTACCCTAGATAATTCCATATGGATGAGAATGACCAAAGAAAAACACTTAACAATCTAGTAAGCACTAATAAGCACATTTCTTTGCACTGAACAATAAATTTAAGACCAGTCCAGCAATGAAATCTATTCTATTTAAAGGAGATTTGGCTATTCTATGCCTTCCCCCCCCCCTTTTTTTTTTTTCTTACCCATAAGACTGCCTTCTAGGATAAAAGCTTTTATTGGCAAGGTGACATCAACATACTAAGGTAATTTCAAGCACCCCTCTTCTCCATTTCTAGAAAAAAAAGGAGTGACTGGGTGGTTTCCAACCTGGGAATCTGGCTCTGTAGACACTAGCTCCTGGCTCGTACTTCTGCCTCAATCACCTGTATGTAAAATGGGAAAGGAATAGCTCTGTGATACTTCAGAGTTTTAAGAAAATACCTCATACAAAGAATGTGAGATAATACAATGTTTGGAAAGGGGATCATCAGACTTTTGTCAGAGAGTTCCTGGCTGGATCTGGAAGGAAAAGGATGACTTCTGACAATGGGAGAGGCTGAAGAAAGTAAATGCTGTAGACACAAAGCAAAGGAATTTAAGTACAGCTATTCCCATCAGATATACAGTGCCAGTTCCTGGAATATCTCCTGCATTATACAATCACTCAGCCAACAATCTATTGGTTAAATAATGTGCTAAAACACAAATGTGGAAGAGTCATATGTGTCTATAAAAAAAAAAGTTTAAAAAGAACTTTCTAATCTCTATTCAAGCCAAAAAGCTCGTTAAAACACATTCACTGATTTTAGCAGTGATGTGCCAACTTCCAAACTAAAGTGATATATTTGAAATGAGTGACTGACTTGAACTAAAGCCCTGTGTTCCTGGAGTAGCACAAAGACTGCGCTATGAGCCTGTACCTACCTCTTTAGTGAACTTTGAAAAAGCACTCTTCATATTAAAAAAATATATCTTCAGCTTACCACATATTCCTTTTCTCCTAGACTTTGGGGGTTTGGGGTTTGGTTTTTTTGGTTGTTTTTGGTTGGTTTGGTTTGGTTCTTTGTCTTATTCTTTGCTGTTTTCTCTTGAAATGCTTGCCTCATGATATTCATACCTTGTTTTTCTAGGGGTGGTCATTTTATTCTCGTTTTCCCTGTTTAGCATCTTCAAGTCATCACTCCTATAAACATATGTTTGTATCCATTCAGACCCCTGAGAGTCTAAAATCTGATTCAGACTAGGATATATGAAGACCCAGAGCCTTTCAAAAGTGTTTGACACAAACAGCTATTACAAATGCATACACAGTCTCTTCCTGGAATGACAAGACATTTCAGTTGGATCCAGGACAATAGCTCACCAATAGAAGAATTTGCAAGGTAAGACGCTGTCATGTTCACAGCACTGGAAAATTGCTATTGAGCATTAGGAGTGCTCTCAAAACCAGTAGTCATGATACCGTGCCAGACTCAGGGGAATTAAGCCACCTCTACGCCGTTTGCCTTCTGGAGGTGGCTGGGAACTGTCCCAAGCCCTGGCACAAAGCAGAAGACACTAAATAGCTGCTCTAACTCATACCTGAGCACCCACCACTCCGACAGCCTGTTACAGCAGCAGGGACTGGCAGGGCTCGCAGGCACTTTGGCTGCGGACCTTTTCTTCTCCGAACACTTCCCCCAGCAAGAATAGACAGCAGAATGAAAACCTTGATTCTTTGCCACCAGGAAATCCCTTTCCACTGAAGAACCCTCCTGGGGCTGCATCCACGGCTGTTGTGATTGCTTTTGGCAACTGCAGGAGATGGAAGGACGTGGCCAAAACATGCCAACACCAGCCGTATTCATAGCCTTCTACTCGGGGCGGTCATTTTGCAAAAAAGCAAGACTTAAAGCAGCACTTCTAAAGCAGGCAAGAAAGTAATTTTAAATATGTATGTACTACTTCAGTTTGCACATAATAATTGAAAAGTTTTCTAATTTTGCTGAACAAAAGTTTTAAAGTTCTTTTGAGAGAGTCAGATTTGAAAATAGGGAGGAATTTATTTCTGTACCTTCTTTACATGACGATTTTACAGGTATCTTAAACACCATCCCTTTGCTTATGGCTATTCACAAAGTGGTTAACTTAGCAATAATCTTAGAAAGACCAATTATCACTTCAGAAATTAAAGCTAGACTTTCAGCTGGGCTGCTTCCAAATGAACCACTATGACTTATTTGTGCAGTTTTCCCTTTTTCCATGAGAATGCAGGTTCTCACAGAGCCCACCTGTTCAGTCAGGTTGCAAATAAAACTGTAACTGGAGAGCAAGCGCCTCCCCCTTTCACTCACATGCCCACAGGATAGAAACAGCAAATCTCCATCCTCTGTTTGAAGGGGTTTGAACCTGCACCTCCTACTGCCAAAATAAAGACTCAGACTATCAGGCTATGTAATATTTCTCAGGTGGTGCTTTCATAATCTTTGTGCTATAAACTATTCCACTTTTCTGAGGGGTGGAGTATGGAGAGAAAGAGTAGATAAACATGAGCAGGAATCACTGCATTCTGGTGATCTCACCTAGGGAGAAGCTGACCCAGGAAGAGTTTGTTTCAATAAATGTGTAATGTTAAGTACATAGTGGAGCAGGGACGTGAACCCACTTCATACTTCTCCCAGAGAGACCCCCCCTAGTCATTAGGCTGCAGTTGTGGGTTTTTTCCAGTCCAGTCCAATAAATTATTAATTACCTAAAGTAAAGTGAAAGCAGAGTGAAAACCTTCAAGCATGTGTCACTCAGGCACCTGCCGCTGCAGAGCAGCGGGCGGTTACAGCGCTCAGCTGCAAAATGGCAGCAGATGCTCTAACTTTAGGCAAAACGAACAAAGGGTTTATCGCTTTTTACTTTTGCAGCAGTGTTTTGTTAGGTGCTTCCCTCTACTCTTTCTCAGACCAGAAGGAATTCAGACTGGAGATGGATGCTCTCCTGGAGTACACGGTTTGTTAACTTTGCTCCTGAGAAGATCGGGGTTTCAGCTATATTCCCCCCCTCCAGCACTTTCTGCTGGTTAGCCTGAGCTTTTAAAGCACTGGCTTTTTACGCATCCACCTCCCCTCCTGAGGAATTCCACAGAGGACCCTGGCACTCAGGTCAGCGCTCTTGAGTACATCAGGCAACGAAGCACTTCAAAGTCAAAGCTGCAGTGTTGGTTGAGCCCTGTCCCCCCCACCCAAGATGAACAAAGTGAATTTAAAGCAATAAAGGATGTGACCTCTCTATGCCTCTGTACGAAACAATATCAGTAATAACTCTCCCCCCTCCTCCTCATTTGATGTTCCAAAGATCACATTGGACAATCTGAAAGGCTTGCGACAAGCCATGGAAAATCATGCCGCCTTCCTGCTTTTGTTAGTCAAGCCATAAAAGCTCTCAGAAAAAGAAATCGTTTTTATTTTTGTACAGGGTACAGGCAACAAATCTGCCTTTAATATCAGTCTCCAGGATTTCAAGTAAGATCTTTTGATCTTTCAGCAGGTGCCTTGTATAATCTCATATTGCTAATGGTTTTAGGCAGCGACAAACAGCAAACTGCGCCTGACTCAGCAGTCTCTCACTTTCTATATGTATCACCCCAAGGAAAAACACAGCATTTCCCTGCTGGCTGTTCCTTTAAAATTTGCATTGTGCCTTCAAATAAATAGGGAGAGAAGGGTAGTTATAAGGCTGGGGCAAAAAAACAACAAGATTTTTGACTTGGAAGCTGTCACATTGATGAGTCTCAAATACCTGCCTGCAAACAAAAAAAATTAAAACCTAACTCAGAGAAAACAGGTACGTATCGCTCACAGAAATGTAGGTCACAGTTCTGCAATTAGGTAGCTTATGTGAACTGGAAGAGTGTTGGTAGAAGGTTTCAGTAGGACTACTCACCTACTTGGAGAGGCTGCGTGCCTAATCACAATTGGATCACAACTTGACTGATCAGGGCAAAATATGTTCAAAACGCACTAAGATATCATCTAAAATTCATATGACACTAGCCTACACAAAATATGTGTTTGATGAATTGAGGCGCTGAGGTTTCACTCAGAAAAAAATGAATCTTTACCTCGCAGCTAAATTGTCTGAGATCTCTAGTTCCCATCTGAATCTTCTAAGGCACTTAAAACAGATCACAACACAACATACCACGGGAATGCTCTTAATCTCTCCAAAGCAACAAAGAAGTAAGCAGCTCCAAAGACTGGTGATGCCATAAGAAACTCAAAAAGGCTGTAGATGAGGAGTTCTGGGTTTGTGTTTTTCTATTTCCCTAGAGGAGAAAAATTTTAAGAACTGAATGCAAAGTCTGTGTTAAAGGAATTCTAGCAAGTATGAGAGAGCAATCCAAAAGCTAAATCCAGGATGAACCTTTTTTTACCACAGGCAGTAGAGTAGCAATTAGCTTTAGCACAATTTCACAGAAAAGTGAGAAGAAGGGAAAAAAAAAAAAAAGAAAAAAAAAGAAAAAAAAGATTCGGTAGAGTCTGGAACTTAACGCTAACCTTCCCCCCAGCCTTTAAAACAAAAGAGATGGTGAGAAAAAGACCCACTCTTGCTTTCTGTTGGAGAAACCATTGATTCTTCAGAAAGTTTAGAATTATTTTTGTTTCCCTACTTTCAACAAGACTCTCTTCTTTGCTACTTTACTGATGTCTCCCCTAAATTCTTCTTTTTTGCTGTTCTGATTTTGAAAGCATCACACACAGTCTCTGCATCTTACAGACCAGCTACGCCAAGAGATTCTACAGCTCAGTGGCAGCTCCAGTCATTCATCTCATGGTTCTGGTTTTCCTCTCACATACATCACTTTTACAGTGCCGTAATCCCACTGACTTCAGTGGAGGAGCTCCTGATTTACACTTACATTGTAGAGGAAGGTCATGTAGTTTCTACATAGCTCGTTAGGTTGAGGACAGACCAGAGCCTGCTGGACCACTGTGAAGGAGATGCCTTTCCCCTGACAAAGTCTTCGGAGAACTGCCAGTCACAGCGAGGGATGCGCTGCAGTAGGTTCAGCATCCAAGTGAGGATAAATGTCCACAGTCTGCGGAAGCTTCACCCGCGCAAACATCCGATTTGTGGAAATCCATGCACCTCTACTTCTCCCTCTTACAAACCACACATCTCCTACGCTGGACATTACTTCTATACCTTCCCCGAGGGTGAACACATCTGCTTCTGCAAGGAATCCCACCCGTGGCACAAACGTTTCTCAGCGTCAGTCATTTTGTCACAGCAGGTTCCCCAAAACTGGCAACACCATCAAAAAGATTTTAAACAACTGTCTGAACGCTGCAGCTGCTACGTATGATCTCAACGAAAAACTCAACGGTGAGGATTCTAATCGGATATATGCACAGCAAAATGACTACTTCTTATGATATATATGGGGTCCTGTCAGCCCAGAAAAAATAGAAGTCTGTCAAAAATAAAAAAATAATAAAGCAGTCTTTCAACCAGCAAAAATATGCTAAGTGAGAATTAAGAATCCTTTCAGCTGGAAGAAATGCACTAAGTGAGGACTAAAATGGCAATGCACATTTAGAGAAGGCTCCCCCCAAGACAGAGGAAAAGAATACACCAGGAAATTAGTGAAAAGAAACAGGTTAAATACTAGTAGAAATATGTATTATCAAAGCCATTTTCTTTTTGGATAAAACAGACAGGAAGAGAGTGCTAGTGAGCCCAAGACACCCATTTGAGACCAAGGGAAAAGCAGAAACGTGGAGTCAGATTGTGCCCAGGGTGAGCAGGACTAAGCTGCTCCCTTCCCAAAATCATTTCACACATCTGCTCTCAATCTCACCGCGGCTTTGTGGCATCAGTCCTCAACTACAGCAGCTAAGACCAGTCACAATCATATATGGGGTTTGGAGAAAAGACTGCTTTCAGGCGCATTTTACCTTTCCCGACTTTATGCCTCCATTTTGCAAGAGCCTTTTCAGCTTTGTAGTCAGGAGCGTATCTCTTGTTTTAATCTTATCTGCTGTTTCAAGGAGACTCAAGTGAATCTGACAGTCTCAAGACACATGGCTTTTATGAAAATGACAAAATCCAAATAAATTGGTGGTGCTGACAAACCCTTTGGGCAATCTGCAGTGAAAGCTACATTTGGCGATCCCAGAGGTTAGGTTAGGCCTCCTGCTAGCTTGCAGAAGTCAGTTTGAGAGCGATACTGCAAGTTACCACATAAAACAGATGATGTTTTCTGTAACGGATTTTATTCAGTACCCTTTGGCAAAGCTCAGCCAATGGGGAAAACAACATTGCCCTTCCAACATTTATTTAGCTCCGAAACTTCTGACTCCTGCACCCTCCATCCCATTTTCCCCACTGGTCTTAAAAGGAAGTTGGTTTCCTCTCTTCACTACTGCATTTTCCTAAATTGCATCTGAACACGATGCTTAAAATAGCTCTTACAAGCTGTTACGTATATTGGATTTATGGCGTAAGGGTATTGCTATACTTCTAGATTTGTAGGTCTTTTTTCTGAGTGTTCATGGATAGTTTTGATGTCGTGAGATTTTCAGTCCTTCAGAGCTTCAGCGGAAGAGAAAGAGCTGGAGCGATGGCATGCCGAGGGGTATTTGGAATAGAAGAGCTGCAGGCTTCAAGAACAGCCATAATAATGGCATCATAGGTGGGATTCTGGAGCTCGAATTACCAGTTGTACAACAACAGATTAAAATAAGATTTATAATGTGCATTACAAGTTTTATATCAAGACACCTGCAATACTTCAGTCTTACAACGTATCAGTTCCTGTTCAACTACCTCTATGATAGTGTTACACCTTAACCTTGAGACACATCAAATCCTAATATTCAGAAACCATATCTAGGAAAGGAATACCTCCTGTGTTGCTTAACTATAGTTAAAACCCAGCACATTCCACGTTCTTCCATTTCCCAGTTCGAGCTGTCTTCAGTGTTGTTATTTTTTAAGCAGCTACCAGCTTCAGCCTGTTCACCTCTGCCAGCCCATGATCCTCCAACTCTCTCTCAGCCATAAACCACAGATACTTCACACCTTCTGAATGCAAATGGCTCATTTTCTAGTGGTTCTGATAGATACTAAAACATTCCCTTGATGTCTTGTCCCTTCCTTTTTGCTGAGATTTTATGGGTTTTTTTTCTAAAAAATCCCACCAAACCACACCCAACCTTCAAGCTCCCTAGAAGAGACTCTTAACCTTAAAACTCTCATGGAAACTATAACCAGATAGACAGTTTAGTATAATATTTTACTACAACTATCTTAATATATTGATTTTCCTTCTAGTTTAATTATCTTCATGAACAGAAATGCTAACAATTTCTGTTCATCAGATTTTACCTATTTTTCTATTTATGAACATGCATAGTTCCTCCACTTCATTACTTACAGGACTCTTGAGAATGTTCCTTATATAAGTAGGTCATCTATTTGCTATGAACCATAAGCTCAGAGTATGTAATCACTAAGTACTCCATGAAGCTGAGTGGTGTTATTTCTTTCCTGAACGAGCCACTCAGAAGCACATGCTTTTAAAATAGTGAAACTTACTTCAAAAAATAATAAAAAATAAATAATAAATAATAAGAAAGAGCTACTATTTTGGTGAAAACCTTCAGAACTCACCAATTTGTCACATGTATGTGTGACAACCACGTGGCAAAAGATAACCATGAAAAGGTGGAAAATACTATGTAGCTGAATTTTAATTTTCAGCTTAGAATGAATATTATCACTGTACTCTTCCTACTACTGCTGCAAAGTAATGTAACTGCCTAAAGCTTCATTCGTAGTTTTCTGACACTACTTCTTAGGGAAAGCATCCATTGAAAATGTCAACAAAAATTATCTTAAGAGGAGGGGCTATACAACCCAAGATTAAAGTGAGTCATCCCACAAATATCTCAAGTAGAAGCGGTCTGTACAAAGCATTTGCATACATCTTTTCGAGAGTGATTTTCACTGCTAATTAATGTAATCTGACAAAATTAGAGGCACAGACACTCCGTAAGAAGTTCTTACAAAGGAGTATGAAGAAAGTGCTGTGCCCCTTCCTCTCTTACATACAAAACGGCAGCAACGTGCTTGAGTCACTTAGAAAACTAGTCAGGTTTTTGCTCGCAGAGCCCATGTTACGTGTGGCTTGAACGACATACTGTTTATTAAGAAAGCTGTTACGTTTCTAAAGCCCTGTAGCTTGTCTAATTGTGTAGATTCAAATTTTTTGAGAGATTAGCGATATAGCAACTCCTTGTTTGTGTCAGTCGCAATGGTTTACGTCTGACGATTAGTTCTGATGAAGTGAATGGAACAATCGGTATGTGTCATTACAAGGCTTGAAAAACGCAAGCTCTGAAAGGATTAAGATTCCTTTTAAACGATCAGTGAGGGAAGTTCAACCACTCGCAGTGGAGACAACCCTCCGAAGTCCTGACTGCGTAACCGGGAGCAGATCCTCAGCTGGTGTAGATTGTCACGGGAAAGATGCTTTACACCAGCCAAGCATCTGCTGCCAGCAGTTTTCTAAAACTGCCCACGGTTCTTCCACATGCATCGCTGGGTTGGCTGTCGAGCAGGAATGGATGCACTCCTTATGTTCCCGTTTCCAGTAGGAGCGGGCATGATCCAAGACCGGCTAACTTCAGCGTACGGAGGCAAACTTACGCTCTCAGTACAAGATGAGAAGCAAGGTGGGTGCTCACGGGTGGGAGAGGACTGTCTGGGCTGAGGACTTCCACCACACTTTGCTTAGCAGAGCACTCTGCGGCCCTCCTGTCACTCACTGTGGGGAGATGCCAGGATCCGCTCACCAGAGCCCAAAACCTGAATTCCCTGAGGTCCCTCCCATTCCCTGCTTAAAGTCCTCCTGTAAAACGTAAAAAGGAGATGTGCTAATTCTTTGACTGCTGGTGCCAAGAGGAACAGAATGCAGCAAATCCAGCAACAAATGCAGCAGCTTTTCTCTGACACCTCATCTGCCATCACTGAAAGCAGGAAAAAAATGACCCGCAGTATCCAGAAAAAAATAATGCACTTTCAATTAGCGCTTATGTTCAAGCTCAAGAGCACCTCCTGAAATGCTCTCTATAGATTTCCCCATTCCAGAGTAAACACAGTAAGACTACTCTAGCCAAATCTGTCTTTGATAAGAAGAAAGGCTACATTATTAATATTTGAAGGATAAACAAGGATGTTGGAGAAATTAGACATCAATTATACTTACTCTTGCTGTACCTTAGAGTAAGCATACCCATTTCTTTCACTTCTACTGAGAGGCAATCAATAAAACAAACAATACAGATTACTAGAAAAAGAATAGAGGAAAAAAACCCAGAGAACATCATTATGTCTCTGTATATACCCAGAGAGTGCCGGTATTTTGAATAATGTAGGCAGCCCTGGTCCCCCCCCCTCCAAAAGGCTACAGCAGAACTGGAAAATTTTCAGAAGAGAGTGATACAAGAATGGTGTAGGCACAGGACAACTTCCACATAAGGGATGAATAAACGGGCTATGGTCTCAAACCTGAAACAGATGTCGACGGGGAGTTACGACGGTGGTCTATAACATCATTTGCGGCACACAAAACCAATGGGAACCAGCAGTTCACCATCCCTCCCACCGCAGGGCATCAGCAAAGCTCGCAGGTAGCCGGAGGTAGTCCAAACAAACAAAAGGAGGTGATCGATCACAGAACAGGTACATAGGCTGCGGGGAGTCCTTACCCCGCAGTGTTGCGGAAACTATAGTCTTACACACGTTTCGGGGGTAAAATCTATACGGGGCTATTAACAGAATGATGTTGGAGACTAGGAGAGTATTGTGGGGAAGAGCCACGATATGCTTACTCAATTCACTAGATAACTGCTAGTAGCTTCTGTTTTACATAGGACAGTAAACGATACAGACATCTGCTTTGACCCGTATTTTCAATTCCCTTATTATGTGCCTTGACTGGGGATCACTCCCAAACATCCCAGGTCCAGGGAATTAATTGCGAAGGTCATACTCTTCTTCTGGATTGGATGGACTGTTTTGGTTTAATTGGATTCATGTGGTGGTAGTTGCTTTTTGGGAGGGCAAAAAAAGCCCAAAAAGACAAACCAGCTACACCTTTGCTCAGGAGTTGAAATCACACTAAATTATTCTGTAGGATGGAGTAGTGACTTTAGAGGTTTAACCTCTAAACAATATCTATTAAAAAGTTACCTCCTTTCAGTATCCTTCTGAAACATTTGGAGGTAAATCCCTTGAATGTCTGTTCTCTGCATAAGAGAATGTAAATGTATACGTATGATAGTCTTTTTCAAATAATTTCCATGTACAAGTTTTATGTCATTCTGGTATTCTCCGCAGGGTCACCGTTAAGCATCCTCAACAGGTAAAATCAGTGAGGTCTTTTAAATGTTAAGAATGACACAATACCTTTTCAAATGGACCAGTCCTCTTTCCGCCGAGGGAATAAGGAGTATCATGGCACAGCTGGTTTTATTCTGGCACAAAGTGTGCTTGTGAACAGCACTGACTCTTTTCTTTGAGTTGCAACCACTGATGCTAGTCAGCCAGCAGCACCACAGTAAACAGTCATCCTACCAAACAGCAGCAGAAAATCAAAATGTCTATACCCTCGTGAAAACTGCTGGAGCAGCTGAGGACTCTGGGCTAGATCCTCTGCTTATGTGATTTGCAGTTGTTTGATTTACTCACTGAAGAGCCTCTGACTCACACCAGCTGAGAAGCTGACCCTTTCTTGTGTTTCCCATTGCAGCTTATTCAAACAACGATTCAAGGGCAAAAAATATGCAGGTGTTTGGGATAAAAAAAATATTTTAGTATAAATGCTACATTTTGATACCAGTTTGCTAGATTTTAAAATGTTCCAGCTGAAATTCCTATAATTAAAATTCCCATTATTATGATTTGCTGTCTGAAGAAAATAACATTATTTTTGTATAAGCAATTAGTACTGTATGAACTGGAAATTTAGACAACTTTATGCTGAAAATATATTTTCCCAGATGTGTCAAATTTACAAGTTTTAATTCCATAGTAGAAACTTTAGTTAATTAAAAAATTACTTGCAGAAACTATATCAAAAGATTGGAAAACAGATGAGCAATCAAATTGTCTCAAGAAGAGAAAAATATGTTTGAAGAAAATGTGGTATCCACCTACCAATTTTAAAAAACCCCATGATTTAAAAAGGAGAAAGAAGAAGAAAAGTTAAAATAGCCTGATATTATTCATTAAGCGGTCTAGAAAGTCTGCTTGGTACTCTATTAAATACAAGAGGGATTTTGCTTTATCAGTAAGTGATGGTACTTACTTTTACCCTTTCTGTTCAAAATGATCACCTTTGAACTTAGATGGTTCCACAACATGCAGTATCAACACATTATTCTCTTTGCCATAAATGATTCGGAGGACTGCTTTTCCACTAGAACTGCACCTTCCCTCGAGCTAACATCGGTCCTTTGCGAACAGAAACCTCCTGTGTGAACCAAAAGTTCGGTGCCATTTTCAGGTACAATTTTCACCAATTCTGAAATAAGCCCAGAAGAGAACGGGGCCATTTGCTGGACTCTACCATGATAAATTTGATGCAGAAGCAAAGGGAACTTTATACCAACTTTGTGGCTGGGATTTAACTAGGGACTAGTCAATCTGTGGCAAGGTGAAGGCATTCCCAAACCTGTCTCAGATTAAACCATCACAGCCTGAAACTGGGAAACAGCAAAAGAAACCAGTTATGACATGCTAGTTATTACAGAATAACACTATTATGTTATTATAACAACACTATTATAACATGCTGGTTATTACAGAAATACGCTCCTTATTACAGAACCACACTGAGGCCTGGGATTGCCTCAAATGTTTACAGCAAGTAATTTTCTTATATGTAGCTGGGTTTTAATATATAGCTAGCTCCTCAGAAGCTTGTTAATACTTGCATCTGGACAGGAACATTTGCTGAGTAAGGGCTACTCAGAATGAGCAGGATTTTTACAATCTCACTTTTAGACTCAAAACATGACGATGGTAAAGATTGGTTTCTGCTCTGAAGAACTTACATTGTACATATGTGCTGGGCGAAGGTAGCATTTATTTGAACATAAAAGGAACAGTGTTATATCAGTAGAAAAATAACAGATATTATGTATTTCTGTGCCAAAATCCTTTCAGTGGAGAACTCGCTCATCAAGGAACCAGTTATTTAAGCAAAGCTGCTCTTGGTCTGTTCTCATGTGTTTGAAGAGAAATCTAAGGAATTCTTCTAGCTTGTGTCAGCTACTGGAAATACCACATTAGACCAGCCACTATCTCTTCTGCCTACACTTCAAACACCTACCCTTAGTGACGTGTGGAGAGGGAGCGAGAGATGGTGGAACCAGTCCACCTCTTTGATGCCAACTAGACATCTGTAGCTCTGTTCTTCTGAGTGCTTTCCACAGCCTGAGCAGGATGCAGTGCCCAGGACGGAGGGGAAAAAAGCTATCCTAATATGTGAACGTATTCTAAATGTTTTTAACACCTCTGCAGTTACTTGTGTTCATTTTCTCCTTGTTTAAAAAACACAGAATGAAAATCTACCATTCCTGCAGATGGTGGAAATAGGTAGAAAACAAAAAGGAAAGGTTCATGTATTGATAACACTCCTCCCTTTGGCATTGAGTATAAAGATGCTTTGCACTCTGTGGCTCCAGAGCCAGTAATAAGAGGGCTGGGTCCCTGGAAATGCTTTAATCTGAGAGCACGATTGCATTAGCTTGCAACAACAAAGATTGCTATCGCTGCTAACAAAGCAATACATATAATCTCTCTCTTTAAAACTCAATATTTCATGAAAAACTACTTCAGATTTACAATAAAGCAAAATGATAGAAGGAAGACTGCAGAAAAGAGGGGTAGGAAAAAAATCACTCATCCCTGTTCAAAGCAGCCATATGTTCACAAGAGTGGAAGACTGCATCTCACGCTGTAATCATAAGGGAAGGAAGATCCTTGAGAAGGAAATTAACTTAATCTTCATTTAAAAACAAAACCCACTTTCAATACCTTTGTGTATTGATAACAAGGTATTCAAGGCTGAACTGAAGCCCACAACGAGTGTCTCGATGGGACAGATTACTTGGCGTGATTTAGCTCTCATAAGTTTTGGTTTACCAACAGATAAAACCATGTTTAGATATCCCAGTTGAGCCAACTGGCTGTAACCACAAAGGTGATCGTATTCTCCCAGTAACAATACCTCACCAAGGCTGCAAGTCCAACCTCTTTCACTGTTGTTGTTCTCTCTGCTTTAAATTAAAGCCTCAAATGTTGACGAGAGTTTCACATTAAGTGTAGTGAAATTTCAGTTTACATTTTTCTCCAACCACCATAAATGTAGACTGACTGAACAATATTAATATGAGTTGAAAAAGAATCAATTTTAAAAGTTACTAAAAATCACTGAAGCATTCACAAATGCTTGAGCAAAATATTTTCACACATATATGAATGGCTGAAGATTAAATGAACTCTATCAAAGACAAAATAAAAGGAAAAAAATACAAAACTTCAGTTTTTAAATAGAAGTCAAAATGAAACACCTGAATTTTCTTAGAGGATTTAAAAATCAAAGATATCTTATTTATAAAAAAAATTAAAAAATTGCTCTTTACTAAGGGAAAAGAAACATATTCCGCGTTGAGGTCCAGATTAAACAGGTTGATCAAATGTGAAAGCCTTTTCTGGATTTTTTTTCAGAGCTGGAAAACTACATCTTTTTTTTTTTTTTTCCTAAGCACATTACCCGCAGATCCTGCATTCACCTTCTTTTCTAGTTCAGCTAGTAATGGAAAATACCAAGTCGTTTTCTAGGGCTTCTTGCACAGTAAATGTTTAAATCAGTTTTAAAATTGTCTATTTTTCAGCATGCTATTATTTGTATTTGCATAGTTTTTAATGTTTGAAAAATCAGTGTTTCATGAAGTGTTATGTAAGTATTGTATTTTCAGCACAGTACCAAGTTTGCTGTCTAATATTTTGGCACAGCTAATCTTGATTAAGTAATTCAATTAATTAGCTTGATGAATCAGGTGGACCTACAATTTCTGTCTGTAATCAGTGAGTTAACCTGTGAGACAGACAAAATAATTTGAGAGTTCTTAAGTTTGAACTGATGTCACGTCTCTAACGGCTACTAAACAAGACTGTATTAAGTAGAGGTGTTAAACTCATTAATAACAAAACATCCTAGAGGAAGTGAAGCTGCATAAGCTTCTTTTAGTTCTCAGCACCTTGCATTGCTAAATATGAGCTATATTGCAGTGTAGTTTAAAAGGTACAGACTCGCAGGTAGCAGTAATCCAGGCTGGCAGAGTGCATCAGAACCCAACTGCCTGGGAAGAGGCTGCTCGGGATCTTCCAGGGATTAAGTCAATAGCAGTGATGTTACCTGCACTCCCCCCTTCTTATATGATATATGGGAAGGAGAACGTAGATATGAGAAGGACTGGTTATACCATATTCCCCAAAGATGACATTTTGTTTCCTTCCTAAACTGGAAAGGAAAGAAATGTGATACCAATGAACTGCAAAACAGATGAGTAACTCAAATAAAGCAAGATTAACTTAAAAAAAAAAAAAAAAAAAAAAGCATTTAGCAAGCAACGCAGTTTACTGACTAGCCATCTTTCCTAGACTTGCTTAGCGCTTCATGTGAACATCTGCCTATCCCAGGCTAATGCCTTCCCAACAGTGGATCGGATCAGACCACGTGATCGGGACTGGGGAAGAAGTGGGTTCCCTACCAATCTCTGAATCTCTCTTCTAATGCTCTCATTTGTTTTGAGGATCAAGTTACTCCACACACAGAGATACACATATATTTATATCTTCTGCTGATACTAGTGATGGCATAACTGTCACAGTGATGGACAAATGAGGGTAACACTAGGACTCTTGTAATGAAAAGTAATAAGCTACTAGAGCAACTAACATGTTCTAAGAAGAACAAAGATCTCGTGACAAATAAGGATAGGATCCCCTTTGCATATGCCTACACAGCATTTAAATTCAGGAGTCCACTTTTGAAGTGAATTGCCCAATTGTATGCATGTAGCATCTGCTTGTTTTACATCATGGAGTAATCTTGACGCATGCAAACTGTGTTTCTTGCAAACGAAACCAAACCAGAGAGTTTGTACAAGGACCACATCTAATAAGCTCCCATCGTGAACGGGAAAGCAAAACTCCAAATCAATAAGCAGGTTGCACCTTCATCACATCTTCCAGCATGGAGCAGCTGCACCTGCACCAGCAGAAGGCTCTCCAAACACCAAACATTGACGTGACCATGTGTATTGGGTTTGGGGGGAGGGCCTACAGGGGTGGCTCCTGTGAGAAGGTGCCAGAAGCTTCCCTGGATCCAAGTTGGACTGACCTCTGGCCAATGCCGAGCCCATCAGCGACGATGGTAGCACCTCTGGGAGAACAGATTTAAGAAGGGGAACCTGCAGCGGAGAGGGGAGCGGGATGAGAGAAACCCCTGTGCAGTTACCAAGGTCAGTGAGGAAGGAGGAGGAGGAGGGGATGCCCCTGCAGCCCGTGGGGAGATGGCAGGCTGTGCCCCCAGCCCATGGAGGGGAGCGGGGGAGCGGACACCCACCTGCAGCCCACAGAGGAGCAGGGGGATGCCCACAGAGGAGCAGGGGGATGCCCCCAAAGATGGCCGTGACTCCATGGGAAAGCCCATGCTGGAGCAGACTGTGCCTGAAGGACTGCAGCCCGTGGGAAGGACCCACGTTGGAGAAGTTCATAAAGGACTGTCTCCCATGGGAGGGACACCACGGTGGAGCAGGGGAGGAGTGAGGAGTCCTCCCCCTGAGGAGGAAGGAGCAGCAGAAACACCATGTGAGGAACTGACCCCAACCCCCATTCCACGTCCCTCTGCGCTGCTGGGGGGAGGAGGGAGAGAAAACTGGGAATGGAGTTGAGCCAGGAAGGAGGGAGTGGTGGAGGGAAGGTGGTTTAAGATTTGCTTTTACTTCTTATTATCCTGCTCAGATTTGATTAGTAGTAAATTAAATAGGTTTTGGTTTTTCCCCAAGTTGAGTCTGTTTTTCTGCCTGTGACCCTAACTAGTGAGTGATCCCTCCCTGTCCTTGTCTCGACCCACGAGCTTTTAATTGTATTTTCTCCTCCCAATCCCATGGAGAGGAGGGGGAGGGAAGGAGGGAGCAAGCAGCTGCATGATGCTTTGCTGCCAGCTGGGCTTAAAGCACACCACCATGAAGTGCCTCTCCTGCTCTACCGAGTTACAATGCTATGCAACATCCCAGCCATAGAGTTCTGCTCATGTGAGAGGGATGAAGGCTTTTCTGATGGGAGCATAACCATGCTGCAGTGGCAGGACTACTGTAACCTGATGTCAGCTGCCACGTACCAAAGGTTGGCAATCAGTATTCAATGAAATTTAACAAGATCAGGAACAACCACCAGACCTCAGGGGTGGCGTAGCAGATGCATCCTGACCACGTAAATTCAGGTTGGGACACGTTTCTGAGTCTAGGCATCTGATTGAATAGCTACAATGCTGCCCTAGGGACTGTCGTGCACAAACGCCTGCAGGAGAGCCTGGAGGCTATGAGCTGCAGGAGAAGTTTTTTGCATAGCAGCTGGCAACAGCCTCAGAAACCACCTGGCCATTCACAACCCTATACAAGTTCCTAGCTCCATCCTGGAGACTGAGCAAGCCATGCCTGCAGCCCTCCATGCGAAGTGCAACTCTCACAGCCCATCATCTCCCTCCTGCACCTGGCAAAGTGGAAAGCAAACAAAATCCAAAGCAAGAGCTTGGATAGCCTTTCTGTGGCTCCTTTTTTTTTTTTTTTTTCTTGACTCCTTATCAGCCATTAAAAGAAGCATTAATGGGATAATACTACGTGAAAATTGGCTCCCTTTCACTGTCTGTAAAAAAGAAATGAAACTATTTCTGAAGAGTACTAGAAAAATCAAACCCTAATATCTGAGCTAGCTGGACACCATTATGACAAGTATCAAGGACTGCCCACAAACATACTTAGCTAGAGAAAGTATTCACTCCTTTTCAGCCATCGGATAACGATAATAATTGTGGAGGTACAAAAATAAACTGGAGACATTTTTCATCTGTCAGGAGATCATAATTCACAGGCTTTGGGCACACAACTTAATAAACAAATGGTGGCAGGACAAATATTGTCAGTTCTGTCACTTCTTCTGGGGGGTGGGGAATCATTCAGTGTGGGGAAAGAAAAATAAAGCTGTCAGAGATCGGTCTGTGCAGCGGGGAAATCTGCCGCACAGGTTTGTTAACAGCCCTTATAGTCCTGTTCCCCAGACTAATCACAGAGCAATATTAACAGCAACTCGAGAGGCAGCACTCATCGCTGTCATTCACCCAGACGCAAAATCCTCTGCCAAGATAAGGTTGGAGAACTATATAACCAAAATAGAGGATGATTATGATAACATCCACAATGCATAAACAAAGACACTTCTCTCCCCTTTCTTTCTCGGTATGAAGCAGGCAAGTCCTCATCTCCTATAAACTGACATGGTTCCACTGCCTACCCCAGAGGCAAATTGATATACCGTTAGCAGAGCAGCAAGTCACATAAGCCATTTTCCAACCAAAATACCTAACCAGCAAATGGCCTGTGAGGTTCAAATTTTCATTCTGGCCCCAGCAATCTCTTGTGCACACAACTAAGTGGTGACTTGAACAGAAAAACAGCTTATTCTGTCACCCTCATTTCAAAACATGTCCTGTCTTAGTTCAGGTGAAGAGATTTCTGTACATGGAAGACCTGATCATAAGTCTAGAAATTGTTCTTTATAAGCATTTTTTCTCCCCCAAGAGAGGAAGGAAGAGAGATTATATCACCTCGCTGGCATTCCAAACCCCGGAATGGCTTGATTGGCGTAGTTTCTCTTTCCTGACTGGATAGGCAACATGCAAGAATAATCTTTTAAGTTGCAAATACCTCTAGGAAGCTTTTAAAGCATAACAACTCATACATTTATCCAGAGCACAGAAAGGCTAACAAATACGATTTCAGCTTCATGGTTGCATCACTGTTAGCAAACCATAGGGGAAAAAGGTTGCCCTCATTAGGAGGACAGCCTATAGAAGATCTGCCAGATGAAGTTCTGCCTTGGTCTTCAGAAATATTAGGAGACTCAGTTGGTCAGTACCATGTGCAAACCCAAGTACGTCACCTGTTGAATCATGGTCCACTGCTGCAGAACATAAGTAAATGAACAAACCCCTCTTTTAGAAGACGTAAAAAATCTTACAGCTTAGCTGTAAAGAGAACCAATTTCGCAAACACTATCTTGTGAACACTTAAGGTGCTGAATTGAAAAACAACATGTAATTAATGACTTGCCTTGCAACACTATTGCCACACTGAATCAGAGATTGAAAAAACCCAGCACGCTCAAAGATAAGAAGGCAAAAGCTGAAGTCACCCACAAAATTGACTGAAACCACCGCTGTGAGAACATAGCTGGGGCAGGAACAAAAATGCATAAGAGGTCATTTCACACCTGCCATAGTGTTCAGATCCGTAAGCCAGACGTGGGCTTCCTTGCACAGCCAGATGCAAACTCACAGAAGCTGGCCAGACATGACAGAAACCTGCGGAGCTGCCTCGCTAGTACTCAGCAGACCTGGATTCGTGGCTTTACGAAGCCATCAGCTGGAACCATCTGTGACTGTCCTACTACATCCAATTTCTGTAGAAAGCAAGCCCTAGAGATACTGGAAGGGAAGGTCACTCATACAGTCTCAGCTATTAGAGCTGCATTAGCACTGAAAATGATTGTCTACCCTCTAATGTTGCCTCCTTGGTTGTGAAGACTCTATGTTCATACCAAATGCTAAACTTCACATTTCTTGGGTTCATCTACCTCTCCCAGCTAACATAAGCGTCAACAGTCAAAACTACTTGAAAGCAACTATACTATTTAGGAGCTTAAACCCATTGACTTTTTTGTGTGCTAAATACACTGTGGAATACGACAGCTAAACTCTCTAAACAGAAGTTTCTTTGACATTTCCAATCGTATCTAATGTACGATAATATTTCAGTACACCTCAAATGATTTTTTTTAAATGTGAAATTCCAGAGATGTCATTGAAGTTTCACAAAGATGAATTCCAGCTGCTATACAGAGCAGAAAAAAATAAAGTCATGACATAAAGGCCAGCAAAGTCTGAAGGTATCCTGCCAATGAAATAGCTGAATAAGAATGAAAAAAAAAAAAAAAAAAAAACTTTGCCAGAAACCTTAGGCTACCCTCATTATTAGGCAGCTTCATTTTGATCTGTAGAACAAAACACTACTCCAGTGCATAGAAAAAAAAATGATGTAGTGTTTTTCTGCAATTTACAAGTTTATAAAAGAGCTACATTCTGGGATTTAGATGACTCCAACAGCACAGCATTGATTTGCTTATAGTATGAGGAGAGTATGCCTCAGGTAAACCTTTCTTGTCTGTCGTACAAAGGCTTGCATATAGATCTTTTGCAGACTCATTCTCAATAGATAAGAACACACAAATACTTTTGGAACTGGAGGTGAGTCAAAAGAAATTTCATTCCCACAGCAATCCACACAAGTTGTTAGAAGAGACAGATGTTACTTCAAAAATTTTATTCTACAGGGTTTGGCAGACATGAGCTTGAACTAATAACCAGTTAGCACCAGAGGAAAAGAACACAAAAAATAATAATAAAAAAAGATGCTTCTTGACTGTAATTTTGTTGCCTTCTCAAAACTTGAGAAAAAGCTTGTGAGATATTATTTATTATTTCACAGTGCCAACAGCATGCACTGAAACATCACAAGATGGAAAAAGAAACAACTTCCATTTGTCTTAATAGCAAAGATTTTTATTATAACAAAATGAAGGAACCTGCATTCAGTGTAATCAATTTTGAAATTGGAAGCTAAAGGGAAGCATCACAGAGGAAAGAAGGTGCTTGAGGATAAGGCATTAAGGACCTGACACCTCAGTTAATTAAAACCTTGCCTGAGTAACGAGTGCAGTATCAAGACCTCATTAGTCCCCGTTTCATTCAGGTAGGCAATCACCATGACAGGGCCATCAGAATCACTTTCCTTTTTGGCACTTTAAAGCTTAAGGCCAGGGATCTAAGAGGCCAAGAAAAGATTTGTGTTTCACCGAATGGTGTCTCTCTACAGAAGGACGCGGGCAGCAGTGCTATATGGAAGTCCCCACTGCTGCCAAATAGCCCGTTCTGCCTTTTTTGTTTGTTTTCTCAGCACATTTACAATAAGCGAGTTTAAGAACCAAATAATTACCATTTTAATAAAAGCATATATTGTCACTAGCCAAAGAGTTTAACTTAGACCTCTTGGTACACCTTAAGCCTAACACTGCATGTCATCAGTTAAATTCAGTCTACTTCAAGATTTATACCTGTTCTTCAGGATTAGAGCCATTTGTTTCCCTGCTTGAACAGGAAAGCTCCATCCCTGCACCAGCTGCTCAGCCTTTCTGCCACACAACCATTCTAAGGAAACTGGTTAACCTGTCAGTAGATGGATCCTTTAATTACAAATATTTGCATGGGGTGGCTTCAACAGCACTAGCACGGGAAGTCCTGTTTGCATATCGTCTTCTGCTCTTTTCTTCGAGATCCCTTGAAGCAGCAGATACCAGCCAGTAATAACTGATGTTGCTACTCTAATTGCAGGGGATACACATTAAATTAAAATGAAGGTTTATCAGGAGTACACCTACGAAAAAAGACATACAGAAAAAATTTCTGCCAATTTCTGCATCTGAGGGACCTCTGTGGTTTTGCAAATAATCTGCCTCTGGATGAACTTGTCTTCTAAGACTGCAGTCCAGGTTATTCCCTCTTTTTCTTCATACACTGTCAAGCTGGTTAAGGTGGGAAATAGTCTTTTTTTCTAAAGTGTTAATGTTTTGATGGTATGAGACATTTGGGGGGCTTGGGGTTGATTCAATTCCATTTTTCTGATTATATTTGAAGTGATAATTGATAAAATCTCACTTCTTTTTCCAGGTGTCAGGGAGGTAGAGTGTCAGGGAGTGGCAAGAACACTGTACAGAAAAAAAGCTACACAGAAAACCCACGAAGCAGCAGCAGTCCAAGGTGCTTTATTCCACAGAATAAAGAATGTGAAACTGTACCAACTAGAGAATAGTTCAACACTCTTCTGTTGATTCAGTAGCATATATATGCACTTCATTTTGCTATTTATAAATAGCTTTCATAATTACAGACCTTGCCATACCTATCAAAGGTCATACAATAACTAAAAGACTACTAAGTTCATAAACTTTGACATTGCCCCCTTTTTTATATTTAACTTGCCTACATTAGCTGTTTTATGGCCTGAAATATCTAAGAAGAGCCAGAAAGAATGCACAAAAAAAAAGGATAAAAATAACAGAAAAACCAGAATACAGTGATAAGCAACATTCCTAACGTGTAGCTCAATTTCCATCCACAGACCTGGCTAAGATGTTGAGCTGAAGGGTACTCAGAGTTAAAAGGTTGAGTGGCAGGTTGATAGCACATAGTGGTATTAGGAAGAAAAATGCTGCATAATTTCATTGCACCAAACCTCAAAAAGACTAAACCAAAAAATCTTGTGATTTCATTGGGTGGTACTAAAATATTGCAAATTAATTGCTTTGGCACTTTTTAAATCCAAAATATCATCTATTAATATTCTTTTTCTCAAACTATAAAAATAGGAAGAGTAATACCCAAGAAACACATTTCACTGCTTAGCAATCATGAACAAGAAAGAAAAATGTCATCCACACTGGATCTGAGCTGGAACCAGCTCGTGCTATACTGGGAGTCCTCAAACTCACCAAATGAAAATCCTTGCTTTCAAAGGAGTAACATGCCAAAACTGGAACAAAGAAAGTCCATTTTTTGCTTTTCAAGACTATGCCCTTTTTAAGGCAATAATGAGATAACAAGAAACTATGGGAAGTGAGCCCAGTGCACTGAATTTGGCAGAAGTTAAGCCAATGAGAAAAACCTTTGTTATATTACATGTACTTACATTAATGTTCTTCAAGACTGGAAAATGCACATGGATCTTGTGGAGGATTTGCAGCTGCAGTTACATCAAGGATTCTTTTATAATTCATTGATGCTCATTGGAATACAACCCAAACATTCCCATATTTTCCCACTAATTGTAGAGAAGACTACTCCGCCTTTTTTTAGTTAAAACCTCCAAAAGTTAACAGTTTAAAAAATAGTTTTCCATAGTTTTTCAACTACATAGAATAAGGACACATCAAAAGACAACTTTGAGCATGAAATTCTAAGCCTAGTTTTTCCATAGTAGATAATAATTTCAATTTTTTTGGCTGCTATATTTCAATATAGGACAGTACATGATAGCCATAATATTAATTAGCATCTTTGTTTTAGAATGAGCAGTTAATCAGGTAACTGCTTTTGAAAATTTCCTAGTTTATTAATGTATTTACATCATAACATTTTGATGTTAAACTACTTCTGCTTAAAATTAGACACAACGATAGCTCTTATACAAACATGTAAATATAAATGTAACTAAAAGAATAATTAAACTTCACTGCTAATTAAATGAACACTCATTTTTTCCCACTGACCTGGTTCTTTCAGGAGTTTGAGTTTCAGTTTGACTGATATACAAAATATACTGATTATAGCCAAATGCTTAACTGGCATTTAAATTTGTCACTGTACTTGCTCCAGTAGGCAGGCCACAGGGAGAGCAGACCCAGTTAACTCAGTTTCTGGGTATCAGTAAATCATAAAGATTACTTAATAAAGAGTTCTGCAGAGTAATATAGGGAACCAATGACCCTTAAAAGAAATATTGTCTGTAATGATTGAAAATTGGCCAAAAAATAGCTTCAGTATAGACTTTCTCTATCAAAAATGACTAACTGAACAATCTTGAAGGAAATTCTTTTTAACACTATAAAAAGAAACCACGTAAATGGCAAAACAAGCCTTTCTGACAATTTCAGAATTGCTTTGTTTAAAAGTCTGGTCTTTTAAACAGTTATAATAAAACCTGAAACATTTCAACTGCCTAAAAATTATAAAAGCTATTATATGTTGGCTTTTTAATCAATGTTAGGGTTAAAAATGTGAAATATCAAATTTCCAAACAGTGGAAAATCCACTGCTGACTGGTTCTACTTGGGGTTGCACCTTTAGCTCCAGGGCAACATTTGACCCAACATTCCCTGTTTCACAAGGTTCAAAAATGGCAAAGTCTGGTCTGGTTCCTTGCTAAGGGAGGTGTGATCGAGAAGAGAAAACTGAAGAGCTGAGCAGGACTCGGGCACTACGGACTGCGCATCCGTGGCTGTTGTCGAAACACTGCTTACGGTGGAAAAATGGACTTGGACTGGGTTTCAAATCCCACACTCTTCTCGGACTGTGTTTGGGTCAATGTTTCATACCTGATGGGAAAGGTAAAGCTCCCTGCATCCTCCTACATAGCTCATGCACAGAAGCTTCCTAAGACCTGCGGATTTGCCTCTTCCTGACATCACAGAAGATGCCACAAAGACAACACCTTAAACACTTCTTCTTCCTCATAATTAATCACCGTTCCTCCATCCAGTTGGGTAGTAAATACCAAACATGGAAAGACAGCAATAATATCTGCTGGTGGGTCCATCCAACAAAGAGGTCGGGTACTTTGGTGAAAAAGTGCGATTACTATTGGAGGAACTACCCATCTGAGAGAGCAAAGAGACGCTTCTGGTTAAAATGCTTTTCCTTTTGCTTCTTCTCAAGAACAGATATGAAGTGCCAACTAGCAGACTGACGTGGAAAAATACAAGTCTTGATAGAAACAGCCTAAGGAGCCTGTATGAATCACACCCTGCCCATTGCTTCTGCGACATCTAACTGGAGACCATGGGGGAAAGCAGCACAACTTTATAAAACTGAGTCACCTAGAGTGAAACTCTAATGGAAAATTAACACCTGCAGGTGACTCAGCCATGGAGAGACGAGGAAGGAGTCGGACACTAGCTCCCCAACCTGCGCAGTTTGCACAGATTGCCCCAGGATGGCCATCACCACCAGGGACCAGGACAACACAGCTGTGGTGCTGGTGCAAGCAGCGCACGTTTGTTTGTGGGTTTTGGTTTTTTTTGGGGGGGGGGGGAGAAGAAAAAAGAAAAAAAAAGTGTTTTTGATTAGAATGGTGTAATATTGCAGTCACTTTGAGGCAGTGGAAGTGACTGTGCAGGGAAGAGAAAAACAAGCAGGGCAAATTAGACTTTAAATCTACTGTGGCTAACAATAAAGGGAAAGAGAGAAAGGCTAGGAGAATGCAAATATGGGAAAGTGCTTTAGTATTTTGAATACCACCCCAAGACAACTACTGGCAAGTGCTGCATTGTGCTTTGCTTTAAATTAGAAAACACTGCATTTTAATTAGAATAAGTAGGTAATATTAATTGCCATCACCAAAGCAGATGCTACAGACAGAATACCACACAAACAGGTGGGGAACAACTGAGTGATACAAGAGCCCAAACGCTCCAAAATGAAGGAAGCCCAATTAAGCTGCCTCTTGAGGTTTTCTGGCTTAGATGCCTAGAGATGATCTGACTGAAGCTCTTCTCAAATAAGTGGGTTTTGATCCCTCCAGCTGCCTCTCATTTCGGACCTCAATAGCTTGGCTCCCTTATCATCAGTAAAACTCAGGACTTAAAACTCCACTTCTAAATTTGCCTGACTTTAGATCCAATCCAAGTATAAAATATGAGAATATTATACAGAGTAGTCCTTCTTAAGATTACTGAATGAAACAAGGAGGGGGTTTTGTTTGTTTGTTTGTTGTGGGAAAAGATCACAAAGTAAATTCAATTTAAAATTCAATGAGAAGGGAGGAATAAGTAAGCATAAAAAACCAGAGCGATTCATATTTATAAAAGCCTGAATGTAATGAAGAAGCATTAATAAGTCTTTCTGCTTCCTTTAGCACCCACAGCATGACACTGTTCTTTAAATGAAGAGCTCGCTGCAAGTAGCATATCTCAACTCTAACTAAACCCAAGGAGGAGGTCAGCTACCAGGAGACTATGGCATACATCGGCAGTATTTTAAAAAATGATTACCAGAAGCTTTTCTGGCGTCATCTAATTGTCAGACAGTTATTCTAAATTCAAAACATGCAAGCCCACACGGAAAGGGCTTTACTCCGGAATCCAGTGTAAAACATCTAAAAAAGAAAACATTTTTGTTCTCCTTAGCTGCTCAGTAAACATCACCTGACGTTGTTTATCTTCATTTGCTTCTTGCCTACTCAACATTCATCATCTCTCATCATTCATCTCGATTTGTTCACGTCCACTTAACAATCGTCATCCAACATTGTTCAGCTTCGTTTGCATCTCGTCCTCTTGACAGTCATTATCTGACATTACTCATCTTCATTTGCTTGGCAATATTTCCCTGATAGTCTTGTTCAAGGATTCATCAGTGCTTTGCATTTCCCATTTTTTCAATATGCCAATATCCCTATCTATAAGCACAAAAAGTAACCATTTTTATGGCTCTGACACAGTTTGAAAACTGTTTTTCAATTCCAGTAGATCTCATGGAAAGCACTGCCCTTTCACCCTGCTTCACCATGATGAATACTCAGGTTTTCCCATTTTTACTTCATGAGGGAAAAAATATCTATATTATTTTACTTACAGCTATAAATATGTACATATATGTATGCAAATATATAAATATATATAACACCATAATTTCCAGGATAAACAACAAATATCACTCAGATAAATAATACATTCTCTTGACCTTCAGCCTTCAGAGTAGAGAAGCTGTCAACCAGTTGTGCTGTGTTTAGAAGTACAACACATTTAGGCCTTTCTTAAGCTGAAGAGGACTATATTTCATAATTCATTATGCCCTCCTGCCTTAGTATTTTGTGGAAAAAATATTACTAAATAAATAGTTCATAATAAATACATCAGCAAATACGGCATCTCCCTTACTCTTGAATTTTCTTCAAGTGCCTCACATTTTTGACACTAACTTCTTAGAAAACACTGTTTTTAATCTGAAGATAATGACAAGATTCTTGCACACTTGTAATTCCTCAGTCAAGGTAACCTGAATCTACTCAGTGAACAAAATAACCTGTTTATACCACGCAGAGTGTAGCTCTTAGATCCACGTATCTGATGAACATCCAAAAACAAATGGAATTTTCAACACTCCCTTCAATATGTTTCTATGAATAGTTTGCAAATTAATTTGTTTCCTAACATATCTGCAGAAGGTGACCACAGAAGACAAATAAATAATTTACACAATGTGAAGAAAGTTATTATAACTGTTTCATGAACTGCTCCAAACAGCACAAATCTGTCTTGCCTCAAGGCATCCATTACAGTTGGCATCATTTATTCCGGCCAAAGACCTGGTTCAAAGGCTCCAGCCGTTGCATCTCAAGGTTTCTTGTGATTAGAGGTCACTCGGCGTACTTAAATGAAGGAAAACCACAGAACAGGATACCATTAGGGCCTCCTCAAATATGACCGCTGCTGCTTTTAGGTATTTAACTTCATCTCACGTACACAAAGTTGTAGTCATAAGAATGAGATTAGCTGCAAAATCACTCCTTTTTCAGCCAAGTGACACCAACCTTCAAGCAAAGTCAAAGACGGGCTAAATACAGGCCTCCCACTTTACATTACATTTTGTTCCCTCCTCCTCGCATACAGATTTCTTGCTCGCCTTTTGCTAAGCTGCAGCTTGCTGTGTCGCAGAAGGAGTTCAGGCATCCCCCCTCGCTCCCCCATTTCCCCCTAACACAAGCAGGTTTCAGATCCCCACGTTCCCCTTTCCACTTCCCATTGCAGCATAGGCCATATAAAACCCTTCTTTCAGCAACTATTTTTGCAGTTTTGCCTCTATAGCTCCCCCTCCGGGGTATCTGTACTTCAAGTCTGATGTACAGTAAGTGTGTTGTAAAGCACGCAAAATGGTTTTTTTTTTTCCCACTCCTGGGAGGTAAACCAAGATGAAATGTGACTCCAAGCCCTGCTTCTTTAGTGTGTGTTTCCCCAGTTCTTGTTTCTAATCCTTTAAAGATGATGGGTCTGTGGCCAATACAGACCAGCATAGACCAATGGAAGGTAAATGAGATACAGTCTGGGATAATACAGCCTAAACTGTATCACATTTTCAAATTTCTCATTTGAATTCAGCTCAGTCTCTCTTCTTTCAATTATGCCAACAACTCATACAAGCTGGCCTCATAATATCTATTAATTCATCACAGAATTAGTGTAAAAACTGTATTTTGTATAAAGCTTTAAAAAAAATCATGTCGCTAGGATATAATTTTGTGACCCTCTCATGCCCCCCAGCTGTCACACTATAACATTCTCAACATTCTCAAAATCAACTGGTGAATGTGCATTTATAATTCTCTAGGGAAGACTGGTTTTAAATAAGGGTAGTCCTCTACCTCCTACAAAATCAAGTTTCTTAAGCAAGCTTAAGCTGACCCATAAAAAAGGAGACACAAGAGTCTCCAGGAATAGTCTCAAATAACTATATTTCTATTAGCATATATAATCTTATTAAATTCAAAGGATTTCATAAAGATCCATTGATTTCAAGAACTTGAAAGGAAGGTGGCTTGGTTTTTTGTGTTTGGTTTTTGTTTTTTTTCATTTGGATGAATGTCATGGCCAGTTCTAATCGGATTAACTATCCACTTTGTTTAGTTCTGATCAGAAATAAGGGGAAGAGGGGAGAGTATTTTTATGCCAGAAGTAGAAGTAAATTGGTCTGTCCTTTTTTTTCCTTTAACTGAATATGCGGATAGAAAATATGCATTGTGACATTGTTCAGCCTTATCCTTCCATCTTCGTTCAATTTTCTATCATTAGCTATCCTCATCTTACTAAAATTCATGCATTTCTTCTAGATGGAGATTCATTATAGATGTTTCAAGACAGTTATCAAAGAGCATATGACTCACTACAGTATTTGAAAGGCGATAAAGAGCTTTAGGAAACAAATAACAAAAACTTCCTACTGGCAAGGTCCGTTACCATGTGAAATAATCTTCCATGATAGACAGTAGAAACCTCATTATTCGAGATGTTCAAAAGAAGGCTAGCACAAGCACTAGAAAATACAGCATATTAAATAATCCTTCATTATTAAGAGGGGGTTTGACCAGACGACCTTGGGGGATCTTCCCCTTACCTGATTTGTAATATATAGGAGTTTAGGAGACAAAAAAGCAATTAAAACAGGCTGAGATAATTTGTGAAGTATTCAGATTGTGTGTGAGGCCATAGTGTTTCTACATATATATATATACACATACACACACACACACACATATTTATGTACAAGAAACTAGTCACAAAGCTCCCCGTGGAGCTTAGGTAAGCCCTATGGCTAGGTCAGTAGACATGCTCTAGAAATGTAACATCACCAACTACTGTATGTTTAAAAAGGGTTCCCAAATACTTAACTTCCTCTATACCCAGCTCCCCAAACACGGGCAGCTGCTGTATTTTCTTTTCCAGGCTTTTAAAATGTGTTAGAAACGTGTACAAAATGGATAATTTCATGTGTATCTGTAAATTATCCTATGGGAACCCATAGGCAGCACACACAGTTTGCTAATTTGTGCAGGACAGGATGGGTGTTTAGTGTGTGCAAAAAGGGTATGAGTTTTGGTTTTCAAATTAATTTCTCAGTAATTAGAAAGCATCTCTGCCTCATGTGAATTGAATCAAAGAGCTCATGGATCACAAGTGTCTCAGTGGATGAGGACAACTCTAAGAGGGATTTCTCTTTCTTTTTCCTTTTTTTTTGTTTTAAATCAGCCTTATTTCAAGCCAATGAACTTTGTATTTCAATTCAAACACTTCTGCTTTGGGCTTTTTTTAGATTTTTACATTAGATTTCATATATTTACAAATAATTTCTACAACAGCAACAAGAAACCCCACCCATATCCAGCTGCACAGAAAACGTCTTCCTCAAATACAGCACAAAAATCTCATCCTAGATGGTTTCCATTTCTTCTGATGCCTGAGCACTTATTTCTCGAAACCCTGTCTCCAAGGAAGTGACGTAGCATGGAAAGCTTTCCAAAAAGCTGAGTTTCAAATGGAGGCTAACAGACCTGCAGGTGCTATGCACCTCCACCCACTAAGAACTTGTTAATCCAAGCTCAACTCCTTTCTAGCGCAACACCTCCCACAAGGAAATACAAGATTTCTTCCTTCCCCTCAAGCTTGCCTGCGTATAAATCTATAGCAAGGGCAGTCTGCACGGTTTCCTGAGTGCCAGCACTATTTCTGAACTACTAATACTCCGGTGAAGGCTCTCAACCTGGCAAAACCCCGTTTGGCACGAGCAACTCCAGCCCACTATTTTAGAGCTGGGTTTGGGGCTGGTGTAGTTCAGGTCTCTACCACTGTTCAAAGCAGGACTTCTGTAACGTTCTTAATGTACAATTGCATTTAGGCAAATTGCATCTCATTACGCATCATTCCTACACTAGGCTAGAGAGCAATTCTTTCATCTCTCGGCTGCTGTTTCGACACAGACTTCAAGCAAGAGTTTAGCGCCCAGGGGGTTCCCAAAATCTGAGGGACTGTTTAACTTGCATTGCAGAATAAGTGCCCGTGTAATGAACAGCTATCCTCTAAATGCAGTTCAATAGCAGAAAAAAGCATATAAGGAGAGAAGAGACAACTGGATACTTTTCACAGATAGCTGGAGTTTCATTCAACTCTTAGACAGTTAAGCGTCACTTTTCAACTTTCTGTATATCTCTGTACTTGATACAGGGTAAAATTTAATATCCACTGTGGCAACGTTCACCATAGCTTGCTGAGTCAGTTCTGGTTTAAATAATTATCTTTGATTATACCCGAAGTAGGGGCTTGGTGAACAGGTCCAGTATTTCAATTGAATCCTTGAATTTTTTGTTGCAATTCTATTTATTCCGACTCTAACAGAAGAGTGGGGCTGATGGGATCCCCGTAGTGGATTTTTGCTTACAAACTGTGTTTTAATGTCCTCGTCCAGCCCTACCATGATCTGCGTGAGACCTCAAGAGATGTCACAAACCTCAAGAGGTGTCCAGTTCCACCAGCATTCCTTACCTGGCCTCAACCAGCGTTCCTCACGGACAGGGTATGACGAACCTGATGAGCAGAGCAGTGTCAGAGCAGAGCCGCTAGCGGCGAGACTGCAGCTCCTCCAGTCCTGAAACACATTTTTCTCCCTGAGCTACCCAGCCCTCTTCCAAAAGCTATGCTTAAGATTTTTGAGGTTTTGAGTATAACTATTTGCGGAGAGGAAGAAAGACAGGATTCATGCCTTATCAGGCTAGCCGTTCCTGCAAATAACAAATAGAGAGCGAAGCAGGTTTCCACCGTCACCGAAACCCCACTGAATCGGTGATGCGCAACTCCGTTACCTTCACCTCTTTCAGTCTCACAATGGCCGTGCTGCATTCAGACGTTCGCCTCGATCACTGCCTAGTAGATTACACCCCCAAAATAATAAAAGAAAACAAATTGATCTACAGAGCATTTCTAAAGTAGAAGCAGAGCATAGAGTTTGGAAGCCTTTCAAGTAACACATTTTGTTTGCATTTTTATGAAGGGTTTTTTTGATCACATTTAATTTGGCAGTACAGTTTATGAGTCAGGCATAACAGTGCTGGAGAGGAAACCAAATACGTTTGTAGTTTTAATTTTGGGAAACCCTAGGAAGAGATTAGGAAAAAAACCAAACATCAGATTTGTCTCTGCCTCTGTAGAGATGCTGCTGGAAGTATAAGAAACAACAATATTTGGGCTTGAGAGGGAAGAATGTGTTACTCCCTCACCTAGGAAAATACATGTTAAAATGCTGGAGTTTAAAACAAAACAAAAGCAAAGCAACAGCAGACTACTGAAAAGACCCTGTACTTCACTGAAAAAACCCACACAGCCGTGAGAATAAAATGTTTATATTTAACACGTTGCTGCTAGGACTTTGGCCACCAGCTTCCTTCGATTTCTTTTCTCCCCTGTTCAACCGCCGCTTTTGTTTCTACAGACTACATGGACTGCTGTAACTAATCGCAACCATGAACTATCGACACGGCATCCTCTCTCTGACCCCCCATCAACTGACAACCTCTAGCTGAATGCAGCTAATTGGTATTTATTCTTTGTTGCAAAGCAATGGCCAACCAAAAGCATAAGTTTAAAAAAATGCCTGCTCAGGAAATGGCACTGCAGCAAAATTACACGTTGGGCAGGAGGATGGACGCTACCTTTTCTGAAGGAGATCAGTGTCTCCAGGCTTTAAGAGCTTTAGTTTCACATGAATTGAGCCTGATGTTGCATAAAAATTTGTCATGTTGTAATCCAAGATAAAGCAGCCTTTCATATATACCTCTTTCGCAGCCTTAACACTTCATAGGAGAAAAAAAAAATAAATGCCATAGCCCAGGTTTTATCCCTCTCCAAAGACCAGATTGGTGGTCTGTTCAAGCCACTAAGTACCTGCAAGAGCAGTAGCTGCTGAGACATTAAAATATGCTGTATTTACGTTGCCTACAACAACATGATAGCCATTATAAAGATTTATAGCTAGTAATCACAATAATGCTTGAAAGCATGGGGCTTTTGAAAAAAGTTGTTTTATAAAAATGACAGCTTTATGCTACCTATTCATAGCTATAACTGGTTTTGTTTGTTCGGTTCATTAATGGAGAGTTTATTTGGAGGGTTGACATTAAGGTTTTGGAAATCTGTGCATATTCCCTGCATTTCATGCTATCTGGTCAGTCAGCAGCATCTTACAGTCTCTGCCTGGAATTTTAAGGCACCCCAGAAATCGGCAGAAATTCAGCGTGAATTTCAGAAGCACATTGATCTCTGACGCACTCGAACCAGACATACTGGATTTGGGCAACTGGACTAGGCTCCTCTCACAAAGACCTTTTTTACACTAATCCCTCAGGTGCTGCAACTCACTGTAGCCACCTCTAAAACCACAGCAAGCTAAATTTGGCCATACTTTGGCAATAACAATTTTCAGACTTCCACCTGTTGCCTGCGTAACTCCCAATGAAATCCAATGCACCAAAATTCCCAGCGCTCCTTCCAGTTTGGGCTCGCCTTCGGCTGGCGTAAGTACAGTTTCACAGAGCTTGTACAAGAAGAGAGAACACATTTCCTCTGAAATGCTACACAAAGTAATAACCATTTCTGCTTTAGTAAGACGAGGCTATAACTAAATGCAAAAGGCACGTACACCCCATTACATGCACAGCCAGGTAGTAGGACCTTCGCGCTGATGGAGGAGCAGCTATTCTGGGAGCAGTCACAGGGAGTCCTCAATGCCTCACAAAACCTTTGTGGCTGTGCCATTTTGGGGGGAAAAACATTGCTCTTAACTTCATGATTTAATGAATTGATTTACTCAAATATTTTGTACAAGTATAAACTAAGAATTCTGGTTTATGTTCTGCTAAATTACTCTTTTACTAATTCCAGAGTTCCGTTCTTTGATGTCACATATCTGTATTTATTACATCTAATATTAGAAAACAAGAAATTGAGTTTTTCCTACATCAAGCAGAATAGATCCAGCAAGTCCCTTCCCCAATGTTAAAAAGTTCTGGACTCTTTATTATTGCCCTATAGCTCATGCCATCATTTTCCCTAGGACATTACAAGGGAAAACCATTTGCAAAATGTCAGAGGAATGACAGTATCCCGGGTGAAAGTTTACATGAGGCGTAGCAGACCCAAACTCGCAGGTCTTATTTGCAGAGGCATCAAAACACCAGTGTGCCTTTGCTGCCAACTCCCTCTGCCAACCCAGCTGTCATCTCCTCCTCTTGTCTCTCAACTTCTCTTTTTCCTAAGGAAATCCAAAATTGCAGCAACGTTAATAAAAAGACAGGTATGTGTTTCACCATGTACACCAGCTCTACAGCCCTAATTGAGTTGCAGAACTTCCCTTTAAACTGCATTCTTGCACACACAAATGCATTCTGCACAAAGCGTGAGGCAAAGGCAGTGCAGTGATTTTTGCTCGCTCTCCTCACTTCTTTGTTTTGATACAGTGCCATGAATAATTCCCAAAGCGGGGGGGGGGGGGGGGGGGAATCCTAGCTTCTTAATACTTTTCAATACAAAATTAATGTTGATAGCAGCAGGCTTCAGAAGCTCACAACCTTGAAAACTGTGGTGACATTTACACTGTTCCACTTAGCTTTAGTTTGGATTGATAGGAGCTATATGATTCTTCCTCAGAAGCTAATGAGTGCCTGTAACACCGAGTGAAAAAGAAACATGAACTGGAAAAGAGCCATTCTCCGGTTTCTCATCGTTTCTGTTGCCAGGGAAACAGCTTCCCCATCAATGGATGGCATGGGGTCGGACCAGCTGCTTCCTCCCAAGGCTAGCTCCCCGACATCACAAGGCTGTGCTGAACAGATTAGGAATAAAACAGAATAAATGCACATCTCTCTAAAAAAGACCAGTTGAAACAAAACTCAGCAGAATTACAGATTTTCTAATTACGTCTTTTGAACACGGCACCACAAGAACTGTGTCTCAGAGACATCATAAATCCAAGATTCCGACAAAACATGGTCATTAAAGATCCCATGCCATCTTTTCGTAAGATTAAACACATTGTTAGTCTCAGTGCCTTGGCTGTGCTCCAAGTTGAATAATTGCATTCTGGATAACATACCTAAATTCCCCTGCTGCTTAAACATGACAAGAAAGTTTTCATCGCTTCCCTTTGTAAAGCACCAGGGGTCATTGCTGGTGCCATTATAATGGCTTTATGCCACCAAAATGCCCAGGAGAAGCGACACGCTCATTCCCGAGACGACACAAACAAACTCATAATTCCATCCATAGTAATAATACAGTCTGCTACACAAAAGTCTATTACATATGTTCTGTTTAAACACACCACGATTTGCAAAAAGATGGTAATAATAAAGCTAGACATGAATAATGAAAGATTAAAAAATTATGGGGAAGCTGTAGGGAACATGTGCTCGCTACAATTTTAGATACACCCCAAGGATTTAGTTAGATTTAGGTTCTGACATTTCGTCAGGTCTCCACATCTCTCATCATTACTTGGACTATAACTTCAATTTCTACTTCATGACAGCGCTCTGGGAATGTACATTAAACGTACTTATTAAAAGGCAATTAATACGTTAAATTTTGCCTTGGTCAGCAAGCACGACCAGCAGTACAAGACAAGACTAAATTCCCTTCCTGACCCCACACCTGGGGTTTTAGAGACGCACAACGACATCGGCAGAACCTGGGCAGGCTCTTACTCCCATGCTTCATTTCATGGTGTTTGTCCGACGGTGCCAAGCCATCACGAAAACTTAGAACTCACAAAAAAAGCGATGTGCAACAGGCAGCAGAAGGAACAGATTGAAAAGAAACGATCACAGAACCAAAAATGAAAATATAGGAGATAACCCATCCTGCTACATTTTGTGACTTGTTTCCAATATTATTTATGTTTACATATTTTCTTTGCTCCTACTGTTTAAACCACTTGAAATATAAGAACTGCTGTCTCATAAAAATTGTCCAATATGAGTATGGGATGTTTGTTTGTTAGCTTCCTTCCCCAAAGACCCCCTACCCTGCTCTCATTCATCCTGGGATAAGAAATGACAGTGAAGTGGTCTAGACTTACATAATTGCCAACAGGATCACAATCTGTCCCTGGTTTTCTCTTTCTCTATTGTGACATATTCTGTTCTTTAACTAGGCACATGATGAGATGTAATTTGAATTTACAGCGTGGAAAAGAATCCCCGAGCACATTACAAACTCATCTGCCAACTGCACACAGCGATTGTTCCTCTCATTTCTGAAACGCAACCACTTCTGCTGGGAAGCACACTGACTTTTAATGGCATCACAACTGTTTAAGATGGAGAAGAAGATAGACACCATATCCACTGATAATATCCGAGAGATTTTCAAGCTGATCCACGTTCCTTCAGTGCCTCTTGGAGTACTTCCCGACAGCCTGTGGAAAACTGCCTGAGTGTATTGTGCAGAACTTCTCCAGTTGCTTTAACCAGTCTCCTAGCTTGTCTTTGGAAAGAAGAGGCAGCAAGTTTTATATTTGACCCCTGTATGGAAAAGCCACATCCATCCAGAGGGAAAAAAAAATAATTGAATTTTTTACTAGATGAGAAAGTACAAAAGGAAACAGGCAAATATAATTTGTGAAGACTTATTAGAGAATGGCACAAGCTATGGGATTATTCATGTCTGCAGACTTTCTAGAACACGTCTATTAAGCGTCCACAAAATCCTATAGCATTTGTCCCCACTTCAACAATTAACTGCAAGAAATATTTTTGAAGTCCCAGAGAAACCAATTAAAAGGTGTTCCTGAACTGAGGCTCGAGTCACAATTAAGTTTTCCTAAGACTTTCTCATACACTCGACTGAGTTATTAAAAAAAAAAAAAAAATGAGTCACCAGAAATGACATTTTATTCCCATTTTGGCAGCTGTGAATCACTCTAGCATATGAATGGATCCTGTGATCAGTGACCACAGCAGACTGAAGAACCTGCCGGTAGGATTTGCAGGAATTTTCTATAGCCAGAAGAGGTCTTTTGCATACACCTCACAGCACTTCCCTTGCTTTGGTGGCATGCAGGGAGAACTCAGCTGCACGAAAGATAGGGTTTTGCAAGCATACATGCAAAATGGAGATCCAAGACGTACAATTACACAGCATCTGGTTTGCCCAGGGCACAGCAAGTTGCAGGAGCAATGCCAAAAAAAAAAAAGAAAAAGAAAAAGAAAAAAAAGAAAAAAAAGAGCTACATGTCATCCTTCCCCAAGGAAGCAAAGATTTGAATATGTGAGGATTAGCAATAAACTGAGGAAGAAGCAATGCAGAGAAGCTACACGATGAAGAAAGAATCGGTCAAAAGAACAAATCCCCCTTTTGAAAACACAAAACCTACCACACTTGGCAGGAAGGAGATTATCAAGGACTATGCACAAGACAATCTCTTACTGCTGCTACAGAGAAACAAAAAGGCGCTGTTTCCCCATCAGGAAGGACCTCCGTGCCACAGAGGTAACATCACCGAGGAAAGCAGAGCCAACAACTTTCCATTACGCTGAGTTATGGCATCACAGGGAAGCACTGAATCAAAGCTAATCCCAGCTACTTGTAGGTCTGTGACTTAGCAATTGATAATTTTTGTGGCGTGCCACTCTTCGCTAAGCAGAAACAAAGTCCCTCTAAAGCCCGTGGAAAAGTAGCTCAGCTTACGGTCCCTGACAGCTCCTCCAGTTACGCCTCTGTCTGTATTCATGCAAGAAAACATACAAAAGGGCAAACTTGAACTTATCCTCATAGAAAAAACCCTTTCCCAATTCCAGTCCCCGCTGCCGCTCGTAGACCTGGTTTTATCACTTTACTGGAGAAGTGACAATGGTGACAGAGAGGTGACCGAGGTTGCAGGGTTCTGTCCTTTGTTGCTGCTGCCTCTGCCCTTGTCTAGGGGACACGGCTGCCCCCTAAAACTGATGGGTTTCAACCCATCAGTTTATATTTCACAATCTCTTCATAATAACAAAAGATAGACAGAAATCAGATTTTGGGTTGTCCAGGGAGTTAGAACAAAAGGTGATATTAAGAAACCCACCTCTCTGCCCGTATCTGAATCCTTTCCCTAGGTCGGCTATTGTATAAAACAATAGGAGAAAAAGGTTGTTTGGTATTTTTAAACCAAATTTGTAACAAGAGTTGACATAAAATCTGCTTGCTAAAAAAATACTGTATCATCCACTTTAAAAGAAATTAAGCATGAAATGGTAATTTTTGTCAAGCTTTCACCAATCCATAAAGAACATTTTAACAGTTTCAAAAATACTGCCAGTTCATTTTTGCTAGGCAAATTGTGAAATCTGCAAAATTCTCAATCTTCCAAACTTGAGGTGAAGTGAGCTCCTCATTCCCAACCTCCTGGGTTGGGAAAGCAAATGGTGAACAGAAAAAGCAATGGCAATTTGTCACTTAGTAAAAAAAAAAAATTTAAAAAAAAAAAAAACAACCTGCTTTTTGTTTGAATGGCTATTTTACCATTTACTTTCCTAGAGCTAAGCACACTACAAGAGATATTAGCATATTTTCACTCATGCTGTACATGTATTTATTAGCTACTAATTCTGTTGCTATCACAGTTAAAACCTGCACTACATGTGTGGCCATGAAAGTAACACTATTAAATAAATAATATAGCTCTAATATCACTGAAAAGCATTCTTTGTGAAAGACTACCGATAGGAAATATCTTCATCTATATTTTTATTTTTACTACAAAAGTCAGATAATGAATATACATATATTAATTTCTGTTCAAAGCCTAAAGCATCAAGGAAAATAGCCGGGACTCTATTCTGACTTGTAGATGAATCCCTATTGTATGAAGCTCCTTGAGCAAAATCCAGCCTTCCAACCTTCATTCTCTTAACTCCACTTTTCAACTACACACACATGAATCAGCTCCGAGTTAATAAGAATGGCCCAAATATATCAAATTATCTTGAGATCAAATCCATACCGAATATCTTCTGAGATTCAAAATATTTTATTTTCACTTTTCTCATTTTAGATTTGCCCCCAAAGGAATATATTGCTATAAATTACCTATTCTCAGAATATGTTCCGCGCCAGAGAAAATTAAGAAGTCCCAGGAGAAGTTCTGCTGTGAGATTTCCACATGAATTTTGTATAGCCTGGAGGTTTGATTAAGAGCTAAAAACATGTGGCATTAAACGGATGGAGCTTCCAACTCCACATTGCAGAATGGAAAGAAAGGTCACCCAGGTGCTATTCAGCAGTCTCCTTTGGATCAGGTTTGGCAATTCCTCAGCACCAAGAAGCTGACCATCTAGCCTGTCGGCTAATTTCCAGCAGCAATAAACCCCAAGCAAAGCTTGTGACTCAACTGCAGCTGGATATTAACGTCAGTCGGCTGTTATTCACCAACAGCCAGATTACCAGAAGGAAGGGAAATTAGCCCTCACACTAGTAAAACCACCAGAGCAATATGGTCCTCGTCATGGGATAATACTGCATCCTCATACCATCTCATCAGATTTACCCCTTGGTGCATCCCTCACCTGTGCACTGTGGCTAACACTAGCCTATTTCTAGACTACAGAGGACTATAAACCTTCCTCAGCAAGCCTAGCGTGACTACTAAATTGAAGCCTCGATCCAATGCTTAGGTCTCTAAGGTCAGCGAAGATTAGATGGGGCTGCATCACAGCACGATGTTCACCTGCACTGTACCACTGGACGAGATACAACTTGATTTCTTCTGCTGGAGCTTTCTCTATATTTTCATCACACTCTATTTGAGGTCTAGAGTTATTCTAGCAGGTTTTAATCACCCAGGAGAAGTTTAAGCAGATCTTCTTTTCCCAATATCTAAATAGCACATTTTTATTTCCCTTTTACTGTTCCCAAGCCTCACTATACCTCAGCGCTGATATATAGCGCAGCAGTTATACCCTAAGGAATCTGTCTCCATGTACTTTCCCGCACCCCCACCACATCCTTGTGCGGCTTGGTACCATGGGGCTCATCCTTCAATGCTGCAAGATTTATCAGTATTTTCCATGGATGGATGATAATTTTCTTCTTTAAATCATGTTATTTTTCCACATTTCTACATCTTTAGCACCGAAATAGCACTTGTCGTTTGCACATCTCGGAGGGTAAGAACCGTATTAACCTCCTAAGTCAAAATTTTTCCTAATTGTCAAGAACTCTGCTTATGTTCACTCACTTCAAAAACCTGGCTGAACTGTCCAACATCACACATTAGAGAGTTACTGTTAAGAATGAGGGAAATCCTGATCTCTCTCAGGCCCTCTCTCTGTCACATCCCACCCCCATCCAGAACAACCCCTAATATAGAAATGCCAACCACCGCTAATGCAGCAAAGCATGATTTACAGAAGCATCATTGTCCTGGTTTCAGCTGGGATAGAGTTAATTGTCTTCCTAGTAGCTGGTACAGCGCTATGTTTTTGAGTTCGGTATGAGAAGAATGTTGATAACACTATTGTTTTCAGTTGTTGCTAAGTAATATTTAGTCTAAAGTCAAGGATTTTTCAGCTCCTCAAGCCCAGCCAACAAGAAGACTGGAGGGACACAGATATCTGGGAGGGGACACAGCCAGGGCAGCTGACCCAAAGTGGCCAAAGGGATATTCCATACCATGTGATGTCATGCCCAGTATATAATCTGGGGGGAGTGGGGGCAGGGGGGATCACCGCTCGGGGACTAATTGGGCACAGATCAGCAGGTGGTGAGCAATCGCATTGTGCATCGCTTGTATAGTCCAATTCTTTTATTATTACTACTGTCATTTTATTAGTGTTATCATTATCATTATCAGTTTCTTCTTTTCTCTTCTATTAAACAATTGTTATCTTAACCCACGAGTTTTACTTCTTTTCCGATTTTCTCCCCCATCCGCTGCAGGGGGTGGGGTGAGTGAGTGAGCGGCTGCGTGGTGCTTAGCTGCTGGCTGGGCTTAAACCAGGACAATAACCCAAGGACAGAGACTTTTCATAGTGAAATTGAAGACTTAAAACTATGATATATATTGACCCATCCCATAACCAAAACAGGAATGAGGGAAGAGAGAAGAAAAAACCCTAACTAAATAGAAGGTAGAATGCACCTTTCCTACAAATAAAACTTTCCTCTCAAACTTCAGCAGGGCTAAGCAGAATCACCACAGCACTCTAGCACATGCATGAGTTAAGGAAGAAGAAAACCCCTGCTAGTTAAGACACACTTGGAGCTGTTTAAGAGAATTTTCATGCACCTGAAAAGGACAGACACGCACCTCTCACGCAGACAAAGAATGGTATTAATATCATGTGAATTACAAGTCCTCTGCAGGTACTGCAGCTCTAATGATTAACTTGCTTGGTGTGGTTAAGTCACCTTTCAGGGGTGGAGGGTAAGAAGTACTGGCATAGCTAATGCAACATTCAAAAGGCAGAGCATCATTTTCTACTTCCCATTTGCCGTGGTAGAATCAAAAGCATTAACAAAGAAGAGAAATGGCACGCTCCTGCAAGGCACTGAATGGCGTGGAGCGAGACAGATGTGCTGAGCATCGTTACTCAGCAAAACAGAATACGTACAGCCAACTGCGTGCTTTTTGTTACAGCGCGTTCACTTTCTATTGCAGATGGAGTTGTACTCATTTGCTGTCTCTCGCTTCACTCAAAAAATCAGTTGAATGGAAGGCGACTTAAACTAGGCAGTCAAATGAGCAGAGCTGAAATAAGAGGAGAGTTCTGGTAGTTCAGCATACACGATTCCTAACTCTATTTGTAAGAAGCATCTTGCAGAGCAAGCACAACACTTAACGTCAACATGTCTACATTGCAGACTGCAATACGTTGTCAGACCAGAGCTAGCTTTAAACTTGCTTTCTGGGTGCTGGAAACAACACTGTCATGATGTTAAAGAGCTCTAGAAGAGTTATTTTACCATAATTCTCTAAACAGACACGGCCCAAGACTTACAGGATAAGATCAAGAGGTTGCGGGTCTGTTCAAATGCCAAGCAAGCAGGTCCTCTTTATGAACAGGGAATTTATTAACACGCTTAAGACATGCAGCTGACAAATATTATTATTTCCTTTACAGTAGCATCTAGAGAGGCCTCCAGCTGAGATAAGGACTCCCAGCTGTGCTAAACACTATGTAGGCATATAGCAAAAGACAGGCTCCATTCAGAAGAGCTTACAATGTACAATGTACTGTGCAACCGTTCACCCAGTTCTGCTTGTCAGCAGCGCTGCGCTCTAAAGCCCGTATTTTGCATCTGCATCTTCAAGCGATGACTTAAGGATTTCATGTGAAAACACTGGCTTGCCAATCTCATGCTCTATTATACCTGCCAGACCCCCAATAACTAATTTTGATGGTACGTTAGTTAAACACAAGGGAAGTCTAAAATCTTTGTATTTCTTTAACACAGCATTAAAAACTGTAACGGTAACTCAAGTGCTAGTTAGCCTATTCTGCTTTACACAGTCATATGTCAGTCTTTTATAATAAACCATGTGATGACTCATAAACATCTAAACCATTTCCCTTGGTGTTCAGTATTTTATTACATAGATGCCAATTATGTTCAAGCAGCAGACTGCACAAGCCTGAACAGTCATCTATTATATGAATGGTTCCATTGATTCCTATACTACAGAGGGTTATGCTTTCATATATCATACTGAATAGGATTTGTTTCCACAGACACTGGGGGTAAACTATTGGTGAAAGCGCTTTTGCAGGTTATAGGCATCACCACTGTGCTCGACCTTACTCAAAGATTTCCCAGGTTTTGAATAATAGACCTTCCCCTCACCCCAACCCTCATCGCCTTTTTCTCTTAAAGCAAACTTTGCTATGAGAAAAAAGCAACTCATTTTACAGATATACAGTAATAGCCATTGTGCTCAACACAATTTAACAGGACTGAGTTAAAGAAAGGAGCTTGAAAATAACCCAGGATGAACAGCAGGTTGTTCTCTAAAAATACGTAGTTCATGGAGCACTCAGTAAAAAAAACATCCAGCTCATGCAGATGTATACAATACAGGACCTTGAGATACACAACACACTGAAATCAGAGTAATGGTCTGGAGATTACAGCGCTCTGCCTTTAACAAGAAAATGTTCAGAACTGCGTTCTTCATTAAGAGACGCGACATTTCTAAGTCACAGGTAAGTGTGACATGGTCAAGGTAACACTCTGAAACCATGAAAATATTCAGTCGCATACATCTGTTCTTGCAACACCGCCATTTACCACTCACATATGTCACATGGCTGCTTTTAACAACTCAGCTGCTGTTGATTGCTTCCTTGGAAGAAGTATGAATCCCTCCTGGAGCATCAGGCCACGGGCAGGCAAGATGCCCCGCAAGGCAGGAGTCTCGAGGGGACAGAGCACACGCTAACACACCATTCTCAGCATTAAAACCATTGAAGCAACCACCAAGAGAAGGCAAAGAGTATAGATGGTGGCCCAACATTTCTCCTGGCCCACCTATGCCATTTGAAGTGAGTTTCTCTTCCCGCTCTTGCTCCAGAGAGGGTGATGAAAGTATTCCCTCTTCCTCCTTTGAACTGAGTCTCCATCCGTCACTGTCACCTCAGCATCTTTCTGCCCTAGTATATCAGCAATGCTAAAATGGGCCCATGGGCCACTCTTTGTAGGTCTTCAGCTTAGTACCTAGTCCGATCGATCCCTGCCTGAAATGTGAGGAAATTTTGGCTCCACCTTCAGTAAACTAAATATCTCCTGTCAAAGGGATTAGAAGGTTAGACCAACTGTAAACCCCTGTTGTCCCTCCAAAGTGAGCCTGAAGGAGAAACAGGAGCATAAATACCGCAGAACTCACCGGCAGGTGGGGTCAGGAATCTGAAAATTTCATCACACTCTTATTTTTACCTGATTGGTCTGGCTGACATAGTTTGGTTTAAAATATCATTTTAAAGCAGGGGGGGGGGAATATCTTTATTCCGTTGGTTGCTTTGAAAAAACTGAGACTCTGGGGGTGAAGTCTACTACTAAATACCAAATACTATCAAGTCTTCTCCAGTGTCTCCTGCACATCTGTGCAGCCTCTCTGTATTGCTTACACAGACTACGAAGCTCTCAGAACTATCACTCATCTATATGCTGTAGCCACCTACCTGCTGGTGGGTTGGTTGGGGTTTTTTTGGGGTCTTAGTCTTCCTCCTCAAAACATTCCCAACTAACCTCTTGTCCACCCAGGTTCCTTTTCTATTTCTCAGACTATACTTTTTATCTCTCCAACATCAGTATCTACTTGGCTTTCCCTCACAGAGGCAATCTCAAGCACTAACAGGTGCTTCCCTGCTGTTTTTCACATTTTATCACTTCGTCTCCTGTAGCTATCCTGCCACAAATTATTTTCTGCCTGCCTTTTCCATCATTGCTTTATTCTATCTCAGTCCATTGTACCATTAACTCTATTGATGCCTTTTTTGCTTCTACAAATACCTTTGAGCTTGGTTGGCGTCTGCAAGCTCAGCATTCACAGGAGGGAAAAATTTTGTCCCCTCTAGAGAAAGGCCCCTGTTGCTCATCACTGCTTTGTAATAGCTTGTCTAGTCCATGCAAAAGATGTAAGCAGTGTATGGCCACTGTGGCATCTTAGCTTTCTAAAAGTAATACATGGAAGGCAAAAGCTCATGAGACTGTTTCAGAAGTATAATACAGCAGTCTGCAAATATTTAGGTAAAACCATAAAAGCCCAGGCTGTGGAACGCCAGGTATGCTTTATGCAGATTATTTCTTACACCTGGTCAAGCCTGGGCTCAGCTCTACAGACACACAGACATGGCTCTTGCTGGAAAAACCTACGATGAGCAGCACGCAGAGGCCAGCAGTCCCAGAGCACGCCAACAGAGCGTAGCTGCAAAAGGGGCTGGAGACACTGAGTGCTGCCCAAAGCAGGGGTCAAAAACCAAAGTGGTTGAAGATGCACCTTCTCATCACATCTCCACCACATAGGGATGAAAGATGTGTAAGACTGTGACAGTTAGAAGGACGCTAATCATTTGTATGAGAGGTAAATGCTTCTCTAAGGAATCAGATTCCATACATGCTTCTGCCGTAGCATTTCTACCAAGATCAAGCAAATCTCTTAAAATCCTCCTTTTGCAAGAAGTCACCGAGATCTACAAAGTACCTATATACCTTCGCCTGCAGTGGAGATTAGGTATGTAAAGAGCTTGGGGAAACTGTACTTAACCACGTGCACCCATTTTCCAAGTAGTCATCCAAAAATCATTGGATCTAATCGGCAGAAATGCTGAGCACCCACAGACCCAACGGAAGACAACAAAAGCATTATTTCACTTTTATAAATAGATGATGTTGCATATTGGTTGGATGAGCTGCCAACAACTGGTGGGCACTTCTGGCCTCAACCTCTCATCTGAATTCCCAATCTGTAAAACAGGAACTTTGCCATGACTTTACCCCCAGGCTAATTTGAAGATGAAATTAGCATCCATAAGGCATTCAGACACTGCACTGAGGAGCATCATGGAGAAACCCGCGGGATTATTAATACTTTTTCCATCATAGTACATGTGCTCATTAATAAATAATCAAACAGTGTTCACCTTTTCTACCAGAACAGAAAGAGGTCCTACAGGAGGTGTGATTAAAGGCTGAATCATAATGCATATGCACAAGAGGGCCACGGTAGAGTAGCCAGGGCAGTTTCTCCTCACAGAAAATTGCAAAATTGGAATAAAACTGTATGGAAACAAAATTCACTTCTGGGAAAAACAAATCTTCTAAACTGCAGCTCTTGACTTGCTCTAATTTGGGCCTCCTTGTTTCAACTTTGTATATCTAGATGCCCACAGGGAAGCTGCTGATGGCTTGGCTGTTCTGAAGATATAATGAAACATGTAGAAAGAGTAGTAACATTACTTTCTTGCCCTGTAATTAAAAGGTTGGGCTAACTATTCCCTTTGGGTCAGGAATTCTTTTAAAGGTAGCATATAGTGATGCTGTAAGATATAAAAGAGACTTTCTATCAATTGCCATGCCCATACAAATCTGCAAAAGCATTTATTCTGCATGCAGCGTGGGGAGGGTGGGGAAGCTATCATGTAGCCAAACATTGTAAGCAACTTGATTCACTGCTTACGAGTGAGGAAACTTCTTTCAAGCCTCTGTAATTACACCAGATTTTGACGGCGCGAAGATACTAATTTATGTCTTACAACTCCAATAATATGGCAAAAGGAAAGGAGAAATCAAAAAGAAATGAGCAACTCATGTCATACTGTACAGTCTTACGGTGGGTGAGCCGGTCATGCAACTAAGCATATAATTTATAGGAACTACTGGGCTAGATTTTCTGAAATACTCACCTACAAAACATACCCAGAAAAAATCCAGATGCTTGCTGCAATCTAAACTGTAGAAAAATGTTGGCTATAGAGAACTGAGGCTTTGGAGGGGTTTTTTCCACATATGGCTTACCAACCAGCACGACTCAACACATGGCTGTAGAACGCCAACAACTCAACTTTTCCGTGACTGAAAGTGCATCAGCAGTGTACATTGGACGTTAATAGCCCATGAACTCTCTCCCACTGCTTGTGAGTCAAACATGCATGCAAAAAAAGAGATGAACACCTGTAATTAGGAAGTGCCTTTGAATAAAAGGAATCCAAGGCACATGGAAATAGCACTGTGTGAAAGAGCCACCTTCAGAAATGCAGATGCCCAGGTGCAATCGGCAAGTTGGCTTACACGATGTACCAGGGTATGGTGTGTCACGGCAACTATGCGGCAATCCCACACAATCTCTGCAGAGTATATTCATCTTGCTGACAACAGTATTACTGTTCTTTAACACAAAGAGACACCTTCGTTAGCAATGATCTTAATTACTTGAGAGGAAGAATACAAAGAGGCAGGGCTTCTCGACTACTCTTATCAAGAATGACTGCACTGGACATGGGTGAGGAGAAGGGCATGGAGTTGGGGGGACAGAAGTAATTTACTCCCTGTATGGGGATTGCACCCAAAGAAAAATGAAGGTTTTTCTTAACTAGAGTACTGAATCAACACTTGCCTCTCTCCATTTATCAGTACCCTACCGGTAAAATAATATTTCTTTAGCTTGCAGATATGTAATACTTTGAGAGTGCAATTTTTGTAATATGCTAGATCCTTGCCTAAAAGGCACTTACAGAAGTACCAAGTATTAGAAGATGCATTCACTGACATAAAGTTAGCTTGACCCTTTTAATGTTTGGCATTATCATGGGAATAAGCAAATGCATTTACAAGGCATGCATGCCCTCAAACATGAAAAGAAGCTAGCCAAGAATAAACAAACTTAGCTGAACTGCATATGCTCATAAAGCCAAGCAAATATAACTCAATATAAATAGGAATTTCACTTGCTTTTTTTTTTCCTAACAGGAAGATTTTGCACTAGTAGTTCTGTTTAATCCTTCCAGATATTCTGCTAGCTAGATGGAGACCATGCAGTTTAAATACATTTAAACCTGGATGGTACATAAATACAGTTCTCAAGACTGAGGCCTCTGGAAAAGAAAAGATCAATCGGGACCTGCCCCTATTTCGGGTTTTTAAAGAATAATTTCCACCCATCCCTCCCAATCTATAACTTTTACCTACTTCCACACTGAATCCCCAAATGAGGGATATACCAAGAGCAGACTGGAATCAGACATCAGACTTAACACGAAGGCACCACATGCATCTGAGGAAGGATGCCTGTACGGAATATTTGTAAAGAAGAACTGTCTAACAATGTCTGAATTACAGAAAGGACTAGTACCTGCCTCTGAAGGCTAATAAACTGATAATCTGCGAATGACCTCTACTCTGTCAGAGCTAATTACACATGTTCTTAACCTCTCACCTGACATGCTCCTTTTGGATTGCCATCTTGCCAATACGTGCGGGATTTTCCATCCTGCTAACTAGTTTTGATGGCTTGTCCCTCCTGCTACAGCTCAGTTTGTTATCTGAAGACCCCTGCAGTGAGGGGTCCTTGGTTAGGAAGGAGACCATGGCTATGATGACATTTTGCTCTCCAGGAAATTGTGTTTTAGTATCCTCACCTATAAGAGCCAGAGTTCAGCTCAGAGTGCTCTGTGGTTCTGTTTGTTGGGGTTAATAAGGCACTTGGAGCATCTAAGAGAGCACACAGGTGCTCTGCATGAATATTTTTAGGATTGCATACTTTGGTTTCACAATTATATAGCTACATAAATTACCTTTGTCATACACAACTGATTTGATGAGCAACTGTTCCTTCCACAAGACCAGTTGTATGGGAAGAATAAGCATTATTCATCAACCATTTTCCTCCTACTGAAAAGCTGGGGAAGCTAGTGAAAGCAGAAACAATCACATGCATCTTCCCAGTAAAACATCAAGAGCAAGGAGTCAAGAACAGTTCACAGGAACCCACAGTTCAAAAGTTATATGTATAAAATGTTCTTAACAGTAAAAAGCACTTCTTTTTTTAAACAGAAGAGAAAGTTCTCTTCTTTGGAGAAGAGCTTCACAGTGTATAATTGAACTTCTGTTTCAAAAATGAAAAGCAAAACAAAGAAAATTCTTCAATGTTCAAGCTACAGTCATAGACCCCACAGAAAACAAGTCTTCACAGTATCCAAGAATCAAACATGGACAAAATCTTCCACTCTCCATTAGCCAGAGAGTGAATGTGGCACTTTGTGCCCCACCTTTCAAACTTAGCTTCTTATCTGTGCTGGCAAAAATAAAAAAGCTTCAACACTGTCTCCTGCATCGCATAGCCCTCTACACCTAACTGCATTACCATGACAAAAAGAGTCCTTATGATTCCTCCTACACAGGAGTACAGGAAGAAAAACTTGTAAATTGGCAGTGACATCATCTGCTAGAAAGTGATTCACACTTCATGAAACAGCAGGGAAAATTAAATTTACTCCCAACCACCCCAAAGCTCTTTCACTGAATCAGTGTGTGGCAGAAATGATAGTAGGAGACGTAAATCCTTTCTCTATTTTAGAAAGACAAGGATTGTGTAATGAGCTAGAGTGCATAGAGCAAAATTACCATATACTGTCACTGAAATATATTTCCCCTGTGGTTTTGCCAAAAAAGGTATGAAACTGGGATAGAAAATAAACCAGGTGATGCTAGAGGCAGAAAGTGGATTAATACGCATCACCAACAATATGTGACCGGCTTACAAAATAGCGGGTTGTATGACTGACAGTACCAGAAGACGAGCTGCTTAATATTCTCTCTAAAGCTGCCCTATCCTCAGAAGGCAGCCACACCTGAATATATTGTAACTTTCACATCCCCTGCTTTGCTGACAACGTGCTGAAGAAACAGAGAAAATTTTAACACGTGAAGCATAAAGGCTCCTCACATCTCTTTGAACCCTGCTGGACCCTGGCTAAGAGAGAAATGAAATCATTGTCTAGTTTTTCTGCAGAATTCCTTGGCTGTAACTGCTACTTCTATTTATATTATAGCAGTGCCCGTGACGAGCAGACATTTGCAGACAAACGTGAAGGATCTTGCCTTGCCAAGCACTATAGCTGATTGAATTATGTGACTTTCAGACTAGTATCATTTTCTGTCCATGGGTCAAAGCATTGCAATCTCCAAATAAATTAGGCATGAGCACCACACAACATGAGAGAACTTCTCTAAAAAGTTGTCATTTACGAAGATAAATCAAGTTGCCTCCACTCATGTAAATCTACTTTCAGCGAGAGCTACCACATGCTGAAAGGAGTGATATTTATCTAGCTCTGCAGAGAAGACAAGCCTGAAGTTCAATTTCTGTGTTGAAGAGAAGGGGAAGAAAAGGCTTAAACAGCTGTAAATGAAGTAGCCTATAGCCTTCGTCGTAGCTCCCAATGCTATGGTCTAACGTGACATAAGGGTCCCATACGTACAAGGGTATGTGAGAGCAGTTTGGGCTAAACCTCAGAAATCAGTATCTGAACCATACAAAGGCAACCAGGCTCCATGATTCCAGCAAACTATTAACCTGGACATGAGTCAAAAAGTTTCCAGAACTTTGCAAACAAACCTGGGCACCAATTCAAGCGAGCGAGACCTTGAATACAGCTTTGCCTCAAAACCGCGTGAAGCTTATTGTTTCATGCAATTTCGATGGAAAAATACAGCTGTACTGACAGGTCTTGTCATGATTCAGTGTCCTTTTTGGAGCACCTCATTGACAGGCTGGCAACTAGCCACAAGCATGGCAAGAAAATAAACGAAATGTGCCTTCCTGTTTCCATCCAATTCTGAAAAAGGCACTTGTACTGCAGCAAGTGATAAGTCAACCCATCCCTGCTACAAGTTGCTTTCTTACACTTTTTTTTTTTAATCAACTACCAATTTTAATAACGTAAGGTTTATAAAAATAATTGGTTCAGTATAACCTTGTACACAATTTTAAGCTCCAACAGAAAAATGAAATCAAAGCACTATTTAAAATAAAGATATGTGTAAAAGGTGCCTCAGAAACATAGAAATTAATCTGAGATTCACATGGGTTTAAGCCAAGCTCTGCCTCTCCCCATGCTGGAAGTAGAAGAGGAGTCACGCGAGCCTGGCTTTTCTCCCAGGCTGGTCAGCCCTTGCAGGAGGGCTCTCCGTTCATACAGCACTTTCCTGGGATATAAGCTTCCACCTGTACAACCTGCTACACTGCACCACGCACCACCCAGCACCTGATTGCCCCACTGTACTCCTGCAGGCCTTACTACGTTTATACTCTGACAAGAATCCCTTTATTTCAATAATAGTTTTGTCATGAGTAAAAGCTTATGTTTGTTTACACAGTTTTAGAAGTTACAGTAATGGATATTCTCTGCTATTTCGTAACAGTTTTTCAATAGTACTAAAAAGTCAGCCCAATAAATAATTACAGCGCATTCCCATAATACTCATTTTACTATTATAAAACTGCAGAAGTGGACCCTCCCTGATCAATAATGGATAAAAGGAGAGTCAAACCAATTACTGTCTCTTCTAAAGAATAACTTCCCCCTCTGTATACCTTTGCCTCTGCTCTGAGAGTCTAGTGGAAATACTAGCTCTGTGTCACACTGCTACTTGTCTTTGGTGGCCCAGCAGGAGGAATAACCACCAGTGGACTTGTTTGGGCTTTTTACTGGTGCTATCAGGGTGCAGTAAACCACTAAGCCTGGAATTAGTAGCAGTAGGGTTTGTTTGGGCTTTTTCTTTTTCTTTGCACCTCAACATGAAAACAAACAGAAAAGAAAACCTGTCCTAGAGGATGTAGCACTGCTTAAGCGCTCAGCAAGACAGTTCAAACGAAATAAGTTTCCCACAGCTTGGAAAACACAGGGATGGTGTCCTTTGATTAGCTAACTTCTATGCTAATACGATAGTTCGCAACAGGGCTCCTGGGGCAGTGCGGTGGAATTATTTAAGCATAACAGTTAAACAAAACAAGAAGGAAGAAAATGGGAGCACACATTGACACACACACTTCCGTATCCTACATTAAGCAGAAGATAAAACCCATAATGCTGTTTCTTCACATGAAAATAATTCCTGGTTTTCACAGTGCTGGTTCAATGGCTCCATGAGTCTCCTGCCATTCCCCTGCTTTGCATGTAATTCTTCTCATGATCCCTCTCCAGAGCAGTCAAAAGCAGCGACCACGGGCTCGCAACTCTCCTTCTCAAATCCCCAGGCTCCCCCTCAGTTCTGCTTCTCAACCAGCTCCGTGTCCCAGATCTCCGGGCATCTCCTCTGGATTGTTCCTCCTGTGCCCTGCCCCAGCCCAGGGACCGCAGAGGGGTCCCAACCAGCGGAGGAAAGGAGGAATAAAGTGGCAGCCCACTCGCTTATAGCGGTCAGAGATAACTGAAGTTTTCACCTTGCTTCGTGATTACGTACAATTTAACATTTTGCATTCTTCAGCTGCAGAAAAATCACAGCCTCATTATCTCTATGCTCATTACATCAATCCCTCATTATTATTATTTTCCACAATATACCTATCACTCTAATATTTACCACTAATGAGTCACTGTAAATCTTAACTGTAACTTCAAGGTTACCTTTATTGGAAATGTCAGGCCCTACAAGGAAATAACAGAGCCGGAGCCAGAACAACCAGATGGAAAGTTTATCTGGAAATTCAAGAGGATGGCAAGTCACCTTTTCAACAAGGGCTTTATTTCAGGATTCTGGCTCAGCTCAGATTGTCACCAGCATAGATTTTATATTAAAAAAAAAAAAAAAAAAAAAAAGGCAGGCTGATCCTTCCAAAGGTACTTTAATAAACAAGATACTCAACAACCACTACACTGCAAACTAAACAAGGCAGCAACTATGGTTTTCCTGCGTTCCTGAACTCCTACTTCTTGTCACATTTCTTAACACTGCCTTGCCTTGGTGCTCCTAAGTATTAGATACCTTCCTTTTGAAATGATGGTCAGAAATCAGGTCCTAGCTGGCAGCAATTCCCCGAGTTAAACCTTGCAACCCAGCCAGTGGTTACTTTTTTTAAGGATACCTCTGGACAACAGGAAATCAAGGTCTGGAAACTCCATCTGGGAAATGCTAAAGCAGCACAGATTCCTAGGTAATATAAACTTGGGTTTGGCTTCCAAACGTGTTTTAAAAATGCATAATGAAAATGGGCTCAGAATCTACTTCCAACGTTATGAAAATGTTTTAATTTTAATAGGTATGTCCTCTTTCTATTAACCTACCATCCTGATGATTCCCAGACTATCTGAATGACTGTATGATCTGCTGCATTCCCTTGCCTGCAAAATTAACTGCGTGGGTATCCCTGTTTCTCGCTGAAACCCAGTAGACTATTGGACAGAGGCACCCAAACAGCTTTCTACTTTCCTGGTTGGCCACGGTGATTTTACACATATTCCTGACATTCCAGAGCAGCAAGTCCTCGGGGACCGGAGGGACACCCACAGGACAGGACCACTAAATATCCAAGGAAAGGACAATTTGCACAGTTTTAACATTTCTATTATCCACTGTGGCACACAACCGCAGCTCAACTTAACACAAGAGCAAAGCTGTTGTAGGCACACAGAACATGCACGGTGGCTCCTAAACAAGTTTGATAACAGCTTCCTTACCACTATGCGGCTATCTTAATTTTTGACTAAAGGGTGGCTTTGAAACCCAGCATAAATGGGCTGTTTTACTGGAAAAGGTGATATCAGACCATGTACATTTTTTCTCTAAAGGGGCAAAGTGCAATATTTCACTGAGTCCACTCCAAAATTTAAGAAACTACAGCCCATTTGAGTGCACACAGTTTTAACTCTTGCTGCCCTTATACTCGAGTAGGAGTGCCTCATTAGGAAGCTAATAGCTGCAGCCACTGGTTATCAAAACCCCACTGTTTAGGGGAAACTCTTCTTTAATAGCAGCCATACCAATCACCCTGGGAACACCAGGGTGATGCTTACAAGCAGTCCAATCAAAAGAAAAATGTACAGAACTCAGGACAACAGATACCAAAGCAGAAAAGGTGTCCTTTTGCACAGAGGAGAAGTATACATGCCTTCCCAGCACACTCTCTGGCAACAGACACCTGGAGCTCCCATCAATAACAATAACACGTCCCAGAGAAGGAGGAAACATCTTGGCCAATATAACATTTTCCTTTGACAGTGGTAATACATCATTTTATTTGTTATGGTGACTGTTCCCGCAGCACTTACGTTGCAGGGAGCAGAAGTAAGACAATTCCCCTCTTTCAAAAACTGCCCCAGTTTTCAAGTAAGCACAAGAGAGTCTCTTCCAAGGCAGACTAATTTAGAGAAGTTGGAAAATCGCAACATGCAGTTTTGCCAAAAAACCTAAAAAGAGTATTTTGTCAAATTTTTTTGAAACGATGAAAAATGTTTCAGTGTTCTGATCTTTTCTATTCAGCTTCTTATTGACGTAAAAAAATGAGTGGGCAGATTCAGTATGTTCTTTGCCAGTCTATTCTGTTCCCAATCTGTACACGGTTCCTGTCCATCTTGAAGAAAGATGGATCAGACAGGAAAAACAAAAACAAAACAAAAAGTGCTACAGATTTGCAAATGTCTCCTTCCAATTTCAGTACTCCTTAAGACCTTTTAACCAATTCCCTTTACTAGTAATAAAAACCCCCTCTTATCTGCTAAAGATGCCCTTCCACAACCAGTGTCATCCTTCTCTTCTCAGAGCAGGACTCCCTGGACCGGCGATGGCAGGAATTGTGCCTCTCAAAAGGGTCACGTAACTCGGCAGCAAAACTCCTGGCTCTTTTGTACGGCTCCAACCTCTGCTGTCGGAAGCCTCCACACAATTATGATCTCCTTTGAACATCACTACCTTGATAAGCTATGTATTCATCTTTGGGAGGATCATCAGTAATGATTTCTCACTCAATCCTTCTGTTTCTCATTTCAAAACAAGAGTTGCCATCCAACGTGTTTACTCATTTTCTGTTATTTAAAAAGGCTTCTCTAAAGTCACCGCATGGTAGAATCAGTAACAGGATTGTTCTACAAGAGAGATGCTTTTATATGCAGAAATGGCTAGTTAATATAAAAACATGCATAAATAAATAATGTTTAAAAGCATAAGGAAGGCGTACAGGTTTTATAGGAACCACTAAACATGGCTACGCAATGCTGGTGGCCTCCTTTATGCAGCTTTTTATGGACACCCAAAAAAACTCACCTCAAAAAATCAAACCAAAACCCCCCCCCCATATATATATGTATATTGGGGTTTGCCCTGTAAAAGGTCTTCCCCTACCCTATATCTCCCTGCTCCTAAATAGTAGCCAGTAAAATATATTTTCTTCACCAATTTGCAAAAGCTGTTTTTCCCACCTGGGTTCTTAAGCTGCACACCACACCCTGTAAAAAATATTTAGCCTGATTTACAAAATCTATTTCTCTCCTTGGGCCTTTAAGCTGCTGTTCCAGAAGTGATAAAGGTGTTCTCATTCTGACTTTTATTGCTTCTGGGCCCCTTGCCACCTGTTTTTATTTTCTCCCTCTTCCACTTTCTTCCCATCTCTTTTGCACAGGCGCGACACTCGTCCATCAGAGCTGGTTCTGAGTAACAGGAGACATGCTTTCACGATACCTAATCCATAACTAAAGGGTAGGAGGTAGCAAACCAATTGATATGCCTTGGCAGGAGGTAAATTTGATCAGAAAGTTATTTTAGATAAATTGACAAATATTGGTTTATCATTTTTATTATACCCAGTAAAATTTGAGAACAGATTTGCTTATGTTTAATCCAGTGTCTTATATTCACAACCAAAACTCTTCCCCTCTGTGATCACTCCCTGTGTCAATCAAGGTGCTCTTTGTGAAAACCCAGATGCGCTTGAGTTCACTTTAAGCCTCACACAGCTTTCGTTTTTTCTTAAGTCTTCTCTTGTTTCATTACAGCACCTCATTTCAGAAGCAAATATCATATAGATCCAAATGGCTACCGCTGTTATGAGCAACAACCACCAATAATTTTGTAAACTGCACCTGAGGTCTCTATTTAGACGCAAGCTCACAGTGCTAAAGAAACCATGAAGCAGTCCAGGCTACAGCGAACTACAATTTCAACAACTACCAACACCCTGGAAAAAAAGCAGTAACCTGAAATTCTCAGAGAAGCTCATTTCTGCTCAAAAGCATAAATTGTTGCAACTGTGAATTAAAATGCTGTCCTAGAGATTAAATTTCAAGTTCAATCAAATTTACATATATTTAAATATAATCCAATTTAGCTTTAGGTACTCGCAATTATTTTCTCATCTCAAGCCATAATTACTCTTTGATGGTCTGCTTTTTGAATCATCCCGTTTGTCACTTGTCCCATTGCATCTCCTCTACTCTGGCCTGGTGAGCAGGGGGAGCGTGCCAGCACCCGAGCAGAGCACACCCACTCGTAAGGCAAGCTACTACCTGACAACTAAAAGGATTCTAGACATTATGCTTTGAAGTGAACGTCAAAACCATTGAAAAATAACAAGTCGTTTAAGATGTATTTATTTTTTTAATGCTACATGCTCAGCCTACAGCCCTCTCCTACTACGTCAAAACCCAAAACGCTCAAGACGTTTCGTTGCTAGAAAAATAAAAAGTTCAAATATTAACGCTGCAGAAAGCCCGCCAGTTGTGGAAATGTTGAATTGCACTGCACAGTGGCTGTAAGCCTATAAAACCCACGCAAGGCGGTTTCACGTGGGGCTCTATAGAGGCCACGCGATGACATTTCGCCGGTCTGCAGCCCTGGGTTGTCCACAGCCCATCTCGCAGGAGGCTACGTGCACCTCGTGCCTCAGAGCTTATGGCACCTTCGACATCACGTCATCGTGGTCTCCTTCGACAAAAATGCGTGCAGTTCCTTTGTTTCAATCGTAGTCTGATTCATTGAAAAGCCAAACAAAATACCCCAATGTCTTCACAAGAAGACTTTCAGTAAAAAGACAAAAACTGCCTGTAAAAAGCGCATGCTACGTGAAGCTTCTTTGCCCTTTGTTTTTCCAGAGGAAAAACACCACCCTATTGAACGTATTTTGCATTTTTGCACGTCATGTTAATTATACGTGTGGTTTTGTCCATAAAATTCATGTATATCAGTATTCGTGTAATGCAGAAGCAGAAACTGAGATAAAAATGACCAAAAATCAAAAAGCTAACAAAAAACAATTAGTCACTTGTCAGTGTGTTTCAACTAAAAGTTTATTTAAAGCATACTTGTTTTTTATCTGATAGATCTACCTCCACTGTAACCTCAGATGAGACAATAAATGTGACTTAGTATAAGTATCTTTTTTCTTAATATCTGTCCTCATTAATATATTCTACTTCAAAGGAATGGAATAGTTCATACAGAGTTCAAATGAATATGGTTTGATTCTGCAAAAAGTATATCTTCTTTGAGTGTTGCCACTTACTGCATCACTTCAGCGTGAATTAAACATGAATTCATGATAAAATCATCAAAATGCAAAAACAAAGAGATGGTAGAGGGATCAAAGGCACCTTCTAGTTGCCAGAGAAACCAAAACAGCAAATGAATTTGAAGTACACAGTACTCGCACAGTCTCCTAGGACAAGTGCACACGAAGTGTATGAAGGAACTCTTCATCTATATGTTTCGGCAGCAGAAGTGAAATGAACAGAGAAAAAAAATCCTTTAATATTATGCTTAGATGGGTTAACAGTCGTTGGATTAGTGGGCGGCACTTCTGAAAGGCGCTCTGGCGGGTCACTGAGAAGTTCACGCTGTCACCGTGCAAGTCGAGTGGGTACAAGAAATTCAGATCCAAGTTTTTCAGAGTGCTATTAATCAGAAATGCATCATTTGCATCAGTTCTGAGAGCCCAGAAGAAACTATATTAAAGAGTTCAGATTCAGACTGTGAATATGAAGTGCAGCTTTCTCGGCCGGGCATTCAAAAACATCACCACACAAAAAAAGCGTGTAGCGTAGGACTGAATTTTTTCGCAGGAGTTCTCACTTCCCCCATGCTCCTCTCTGCTATCTTCAGCTAGCGCGCAGAGGCTCCGACGATGCCGCTTGTAATACTATTTTATGTAATATGGAACCTGTCCAGTCTACTTACTCATTTCACAAAGACGACAGACAAAATAGCATATGGTAATGATTTTCAGTCACGGCTGCCCTTGCTGGGATTTGAAAGGGGAAAGGCTCTGTATCCATTACTGGCTCCCTGAAAATCACATCCTCCAGGGAAGAAGAATTGTCTCCTTTGTTAGCTATTCTAATTCTCTGATTAATAATGATAGTTTTGATTTAAATATGGGCAAGAGAAGCAGCAAAGCGATATCAGCACAGTAGAACTGATTACAAGGCAACCGGCATTGCAACGCTGCTCCGGGGCGACCCAAAACCCCCCAGCGACCCACGCAGCCCACCACAGGAGCCGCTTTGCAGATTTTATTAGGCTAGTTGCTGTGGTACATGCCTCTACAGAGAGGTCTTCGGTGGGGGCAGAAAGAGGGGCGTATTGCCCTGCTCCCTCCCTGTGGGCAGCCCTGGCTGTCAGGATGGGTTTTGGTTTCCCTCCGTCATGGTTTGACCCCAGCCGGCAGCTAAGCACCACGCAGCCGCTCGCTCACTGCCCCTCCACCCAGAGGAACGGGGGAGAGAATCGGGGGAAAAAAAGTAAAACTCCTGGGTTGAGATAAAGGCAGTTTAATAGGACAGAAAGGAATAATAATAAAAAAAATAATAGTAGAATTGGAACATACAGAACAAGTGATGCACAATGCCATCGCTCACCAGTCACCAACCAATGCCCAGCTAGTTCCCAAGCAGCAATCCGCCCCTCCCAGCTGAGTCCCCCCAGTTTATATACTGGGCATGACACCACACAGCATGCAATACCCCTTTGGCCAGTTTGGGTCAGCTGTCCTGGCTGTGTCCCCTCCCAACTTCTTGTGCCCCTCCAGCCTTCTTGCTAGCTGGGCATCAGAAGTTGAAAAATCCTTGATTTAGTCTAAACACTAGCAAAACCATCAGCGTGTTAACAGTATTATTCTCATACTAAATCCAAAACAAAACACTATACCTGCTACTAGGAAGAAAATTAACTCTACCCCAGCCAAAACCAGGACACCCTCCCTGGTGCAGCCCCCCCTGTCCTGGGAAATCCCCTTTCCCAGCACTATGCCACTGGGCTACTGGACCTCCCAGCACCATGGCTGGGAGCTCCCTGCCCCTGCAGCACCCCACCTGCACCCCTCAGGGCTGCTGAAAGGAGCAAAACCTGGAGAGGTAGAAACCAGCTGCGAAGAAGGAGGTCTTCTCCTAGAACAAGGACATACTATTTTGAGTGTGCCAGGCAATGAGGAGGCACATAGGAAAGACTTTGCATGCCCTGCTTGGCCCTAATTATCTGCTGTGGGTCCAAACATGATATCATAAAATGGTTGAATCATGATTGTTGTTTATTTTAAAGCATAAAGGAAGGATAACACGCTAATGCTCTTTAGATGATGTTTCAAGGAAGAGAATAACCTAAGGCAAAGATTTCTAAGGCTCACCTTAATGTAGCCTGTGCAGTACCCTTGAAGCACTAAGCAGCGCTGGCCCTGGCATATTCATCATTCTGCTCTTGTCACAGCACTTGATGAATGTTTTTTCAGAAGGTAAAGATTAAAATGAACCAGAACTAATTGAAGGTATATTTAATAAAAGCATCATCATTGTAATGAGTATACAACTGCTACGCTAATGCTGAATAATGTTTAAGCTACTGAACAAGTCCATATTGTTTCACCTAATGGGATTTACCGATTACCAAATAATTAATTCTACTTTAATTTTGCAACACCATGTGGAAATGTGAAACCCACTCATAAATTAATTAATGCTCAAGTCAATAAGAGAGACAAGTGTCTGGGACTTACTACTGCTTCTCCTGAAATCAATCAAGGTATTATCACTCACTTCTTGGCCATACAGGATCGGGTTTGGTTCCTCAAGCATTTGGTCTAGTTATTACATTGTAATCACGTGTAATACAAGTCTGGCAGACATGGGCGAACACTCAGCAGCCAAAGCTACTCTGAACCTTTTACTCATCTTCAATTACGCTGATGTCCCTTTTCACAGCTTCAAAACTCTCTTATTTGCATTCTCACTATTTTTCCCACCCTGTCACACACCCTTCGTGTAGATGTCCTGCACTTCTGGTCAGGACAGTTGAATTTGAGGATACCGTTACAGCTCCTTACTTCCCATTTCCCAGTTCAGTTGCACAGGCTATTAGCACATTTGTTGCAGACACTGTTTACAGAGCCAGGAAAGCAAACAGCCTTAACAGATCAAATCTTAAAATTCAAGTATGAAAACAAAAAAACCCTCTTGAAAACAACAAAAAACCCCCAACCAAACAAAACAAAAACAACAACAACAACAAAAAGGAAATAAATCAGCCACAGCCACAAGTCACAGTATATAGCCTAATTCCTGGAAATACCTTTGCAAGCAGCTTCCAGCCTGGAGCCACTCTGACTTTAATGGAGATTGGTGTAAATTCACCAAGTTGTCTTCAGGTTCATTCGTGTAGTCAGGGTTCTAATTATTATAACCTCGGTGTGGTTGAGATTTCCTCCTCCATCCTTTTTTACCCTACATACTTCACAACTGCTGGAATAGGCAGCACTTTATCTAATGAATAACAACAACCATTGGGCCCTATGTATGATCAGGCAGACCTGACAAGTACAACCACAGAGATTTCTGTAGTCCTTCCAAAACCAACCAAATTAACAAATGAATAGGAAAATCAGGGCAATAACAGTAGTCTTTAAACAGGATGAGGTAAAAACTTTTAGCTCTCCCATTTAGGCAAAGAAATACCCTGATTAGACCTTTAACTATTGTTAAGCATACAGAAAGGAACAGGCAGGGGTCTTATGTTCAGCATTTATGGTCAATAATTGGGCTTCTTCCACATATAGCCTCCAGCTCACACCCAAACCTCAAAGCACAGCCTTGCCAATAACACCAGAAGGTTTTCTCTTGCCCCCTTAAATACAAAAGCTGTGCTCCACAGAGACCAGGGCTCAGCTCTTGCTGATGCGTGTCAGAGGAAAGAGCACCCACAACCTCACGGTTTTTCAGAGCAGGGGGCTTGTCAGGGTGGGAAGGGAGGACAGGAGAGCACGAGGTTGCTGAGATGCAACAGCTTCCCCGGTGGCACGGTGTGGTATTTAGTTCATTGCAAGGTTTAGGGTGCCCTGAGACAAGGTCCCCCTCCAACAGCTTATTCCTCTCCACCACTCCATCATCCCGCAACGTCTGCGTTCAAACTCTGACTCTCTCGTTCACTGTTTATGGGTGTTCAACCATTTAGACAAATATACTTGCAAGATATTTCCCAGATCTCGAGCTATAGGAACCAAGCACGCGGCAGGTCTTAAGAAGCAATCCAGAATATCCCATCTGGGCCCCACCAGGAAGCCCATTAAGCACAAAGCCACTGCACGCGTTTCAAAGGCCTGAAGATAACCGGAGAAAGCAGTATCTGGGCTATGGCCTGCTTTGGTGGTAAACCTGCTGGCACAGCACAGCAGACACTGAAGCAGCAGGGCAAACCATAAGCGATTCCTTACCCAGCTGGCAGAGAGAGTGCCAGAAGAGATTTTTAACATGGCAAAGGGTGTAGCCAAATCCTGCTACGTTCGTTTAGTCTCTCTAACCATATTAACCAAAAAAGCTTTCAATCAAGCATTTGAACAAGCACTTGAGTTCCTCATTCTGTCTCACAACTCCTGTAAAAAGGCCTTTTTAGGGTCCCCAGCATTTAAAAAAAAAAAACAAACAAAAAAAAACCCAATAAAACCAACAAAACATAGGAAAGCATTTGCTGGTGCTCTTTATTTCTCCTTCTGCAGCTTTTAAAGGAAATTCCAGAAAACTTTCAAGTCATGTTGGAAGCCTTATGGGTACCAGAGAAATGTAAGAATCCTGCAAATTTCCTTCCTTCTGCCCTTCAACACTAGCAAAAAGCCATTCAGCTCCCTTCCACATGGCTGCCTTGCCTTAATTAAAGTATGGACTTCATGGAACAGAAACCTGAAAAGTTAAAACTTGTTAAAGCTCGCTAAAAATGCCAGAGCCGAGATAATGCAGCAACCAGTGCTACACAATGGTTAGACAACAGTTCCAATATCATGTATGAACACTGTGCAAAGGACACAACTATTAGCAAACTATTTAAAAAAGAAACCGAAACCCCCAAGCCCCCCAAAACTGACATGAATAAGCTAAGTTTTACTCATGGGCATCTTAAAAGAAAAGTAAGAGAAGACAGATTTCCCATAAGATGTAGAAAAACTACTAAGATTTCCACATGTCTATCTCCTTCTGGTGGCTTGACACTTCTTTTTCATTTCTAACATCATACCGGTCCTAAATCAGAAGCAGACAAGCAGCATAATAGGTGGCAAAAAACATCTAGAAGGTGAGATAACTCCAAAGGAGCAGAACTGGCTATGGCAAATAGCTGTTAAATTGGCAAAAGGAGGTGAAAATGGAAATAGTCAACTCCAACCTGGCCTAGAGAGCAGACAAAAAGCTGGGGCGCATCCAGCCGCTCTGACTGCCCTGGTCTGTACTGACACCACATCAAAGGAGTAAAAGGCAACTGATGAAGAGTTTTCTTTTTTTTCTTTTAAACAAGAGACCATAAATCTTCCCAATTCCTCCCTCTTATACTGGCCATAAACATTTTGAAACAATGGCTCTGCAAGATCCCCTAAATACTTACAGAAGAGGGAAACGAAAAGACCATTGCAGGTTTCTGGATGGGGTCCCAAGAAATGTTGCAATTGTCTGGGGTTTTATAAGCATTCATCCAAAGCCAAATGTGCCCCAAAACATTTACAATCCAAACAGGCAATACCTGAAAGGCAAAGATTACTACACCCATCTTAAAGCAGGAAGACAGGGGAGGGTAATTCAGTAGTTTATCTGGAGTCTCTGTAGCAGAGCAGAAGTGGAACGGAGATTCCTGTCTCCATTAATCACAAAACTATCTTTCCTCATAAAATTGGTCTTAATTCCATTATTTCTCTTTTTTTTTCCCCTGTACCGTCCCCTCCATAATATTAATTGTACTAATAAATAGTAGAAGATAAGTGTATTAATTTACAGTTTAATTAATTAACTGTTTAAATGAATCTGTAAAGAAATTGTTCTACGAGGCAAATAATTATAATTGTCCTACAAAAGTGAGTGGATTTACTCTACCTAACAGAACTTTTCTTGTCTGGCACCACATATTTCCTAAACTGATGTCTTTTTTTCCTCTCAGTCCATGAGATTTACAGCAGGGGTTTAGGATGGCTAATGAACATAATATATGGAGCCAGATTCTGTTCTGAGGGAGAGAGGTGAAATCTCTTGCACACAGGTCAGGGACATATGAAAGGGATTCAAGACTCCTCATCATTGTATCTGTAATTCAGTTCAGTCCCTACAGAGTCCCATTCAAAGCCTGTGGAAATCGGTGGACAGCTTTCAACTGACCTCAATTTTTATATCAGGCCAAGGTCTATGGGAATAAAAAATGGCAGACTAATTCACAACTAAAATCTGCTCTCAGAGTCCCTGATTGCTTAAGGAAAGTAAATAGCCACTGCTTGATTAATGCAATTATTCATCACATACAAGGCATTAAAATCCAGCATTGCTAACATCTTGGCACAGATTTGAATTAGCCCAGACTCTCCAATGAGATGCCCATCGTCTTCAGACGCAGGGAGGTTATGAACAGCCCTTCCTCCAGTTTGAGAACTGGTTAGCACACACCGATAAACACACAGGCTGGGATCAGCCCAGCTTCCTCCACGGGAATATTGCCTTGGTACGCTCAAGTGCTCATTCCCTCTGGGTGTGCGTGTGTGCGTGAGGTTTACATCTTATTAATGCTATTCACGGTCATAAAATATTTATTGCAATACAGAGGCGCTGAGAAGGTCAGAGGCTTCCATTCGGTTTAGCAGACTTCATAATTATTACTGGGTTTTTTGGAATAATTTGCCTCTCACTTTCAGTTTGTTGAGGAAAAAAGGAGTAATTTCATTTCCCGTAATGGCTGTATTCAAATTAATTGCAACCCTCTCTCCTTCGCCTCTTCTTTCACCTCTCCGCACCTGCGCACACGTATGCACGTGTGCACACACGCTCCCCAGCTGACTGTGTGTTTTGCTCAGTGGCCGTCCTGGGCAGACCAGAAGCATAAGTTTGGAATTATTTGGGGCAGAGAAAAAATTCCCCTTTTTGAGTTAAACCACACACGTGGGGCTTCTCGTTAATGCTGCTTAGTCAATGAGGCCCTATATAAAAGCAGGAGCCACGCCATGTATTCTAATGAATTGCACAGGAAGAAGTCTACCTTTGTTTAAAGGGAGCGACATTCACTCCATACCAATTAAGTTACATATACTGGGCAGTATATCATGCCTTTCCTGGTATAAATTAGAAAAGCATCATTAATTCCACAATATTCATAGCTATAATGGATAATACAGTATAAATAATTAAGGTAGGGAAGTAGCTTTGCTTTGTTTTAATTATTGAAATGACTGGAACCATGCTGATTTACACAAGGTAGTTCTCGACTTAGTCTTTCCATAAAAAGAGAAAAATATCTTTGTAAAGGTTAATGGTTTAGTACACTTCGAACTAAAACCAATGATTTCTATGCTAAAATTTACATATTAAGACGACACAAAAGCAAGGACTGCGTCTTTAGTACAATGATGTGAACGCACAAGAAAACACATTTGCTGGCATCCTTTTGACCTATTAGCAACTCATGTAGGGAACAACTTTCAGGAGACCTTAGGCACAGAAAATTTCACCTCCCTGACTCTGAAGTTTGGCAAAGGTAAAACACGAAAGAGATTTATAATCTCTGCCAAGTAATCCTAATGATAGATGCTTCTCTCACTCCACTAAGAAAGAAAACCTCTAGACTGCTTATACCGAATAGGAGAAAAAAAATAAGGCAACCTTCCACATGCAATTTGCCAATTTTAAAGGATAAAATCTCATTTCTTTTTTCTGTCTTCTATGTGTCCTGCTGAATTACCCTTCAGAAATTCTGTCTCACCAAATATTCCTTCCAATAACATACTGTAAATTAAAATCACATGAAGGTTGGCAGAGCAAATTATTTTTCTTTGTTAGTTTATCCATCTTACTAGCTCTATTTTGAAAGCTAATTACTAGAGCGAATTATTATTCGATACATAGACGTTCAATTTAAACAGCAAATTATTTTTCCTCTTCCACTAAAATCTTTTTCTGTAATATAATGTTTGCACTGGTTTGTGGCCATTTTAAATAATCAAGGTAAAAATACTGTACTAGCTGAAGCAACCTAGAAAACATGATTTAGGAAATTAAGGCTGGTGATAAAGTACCAGAGTCAGGCAATCGCCTACAAGATAAGCCAATCTTAATTCTTTGGAGAGGAAAATAATAAGTAAATGCAGTTCAGCACGGTTCTTTATGACCATACCTTGCTCCCTGTGCAAACTCACTTCCAAACAGTATCAAGATGTAAAATGATAATTTCTTTGTGATTACTCAGTAATTTGATGATTACTGTGTAATGTCTTTCCAGATGACACCTGTAAAAGCCCAATGCATTCACTTCTTTTATCTATCTATACCTATACCTAAGGTGTGCATGTGGTATCACTCAGTCTGTGAAACAGTCCCGAGCTCTGAGAATATTGCATTTTCTTGGACTCCTTGGATTGCTAGAATTCTTAGATTATTTCTGTAGAGAAATAAGATTTTCTTTTTTAAATCTAATTAAATAAGATTATTTCTTATTTGTAACTGTCCTTCAGTATGCTGAAAGAGAACACAAAGCAGCATCTAGGATAGCACTATAAGAGGAAGAGTAAAATAATTTAGGAAGCACAAAATAATGCAAATTTCATTTTGCAAATTCTTTCACACAAAATACTTGGCAATCCTATAGGAAAAAATATTTCATTACTTAAATTTAGCAAAAGAAGGGTTAAGATAATGGAGAACAACTTTGTGTAGTTTGGTGAGCTTTCTACTTTTTTAGTAAAATCCAAAACATTCACTTACCAGAAATCAATAGGGATACAAATATACAGAATCGTATGTAATAAAGCTGCAGCATTGATTGCATTAATAACTGTAGACCTCTAAAGACTTCTGTATGAGAAGTGCTCCTTCTCAGCTGTGTACATACTGCATTGATTTGTGCCATCCACCTTGATCGTGATTTGGAAAATGAAACTCTCTGCTCACAAATCGAAGTGTAACATTTTTGCATACGTTTGCTCGGTGAAGATACTCCAGCTAAAAGTTCTGCCATTATAAAATTAAGAGTGAAAATGTATTTATCACCTAGAACACAAAGCTTTATTCATTTTATTTTTCTTTTGAACTTTTACGATTTTCTATACACTATGCTAAACTATACTTTTAAATGAATTAAGGATCTGATTATCAGTAAGATACAATACTGACTCTGGATACAGTATATAATTATCCTATTTCTACGCATGCAGAAATGAAGATACAGATCGACATATATTCTTATTTATCTGTAATTACATGCAAGTTCCAAAACAACCAACAGGACTTCTCATACGTGTCAATTCAAACCTGTTTAGGCAGTCACTAAAACCTATGAGTAAGCCATTTTGTGCTATTTCTCCACTGTATCCAGGACGAATTTGATGACTTCACCACTAGGATGAAGCCACTGTTTCTTCTTACCATTTCCTCCCTTTTAGTTTCCGTCTCATCAAGATAAATGCTGTGGATAAGCTACTTAATATATTTACACAGAGTGAGGTATCGCTGAACATAAACTTTAAGTGTAGAAGGTTTTTATAGCTATTTATTTTTTTTCTTTTACAAAAGATTTGTTAATTTAAACCGAAAACAGCTGTGCTCTTTTCTGGGTCATCTTCAAGCTACCTTGTATTTGATTTATTTTTCTTTGAGGTCTGACTCCTAGTCTAGTTTTTCCCCTATATTCTCAAAGTTCATGCTGTGTGACTCCAATTTAAATCAATACCTAAACTCTACGGAATTACCCGCTTTTGCAAATGTAACCTTTTGTGACAGAGGATCTGCGTGCACTCTGAAGTGGATTCAGTAAAAATAAAATAATCTTTGCAAAACTTGCAGCCAGATCCTTCCCACTTCCCTTTAGTCACTGACTCCTTAACTGGCACCGTGGTTTCTGTGCACAGTCTAGCTCATCTTGAGTCACAGACTTTATAGATGGCAAGCCAGTAATTGAGGCACCGTGGTTCCAGCTACCAGAGGACAACCACGCTGTTTTGCAAGAACTCATGGGATCCTCGCTGCTTGAGTGCGGGAGGCATCCCACAAGATGAGACAGTTTCCCACAGTGCGGAGGCTTCTTTCGGCTAATGCGCACACCCCAGAGATGTTCTTGGCAGTTGCTTTTAGAGATGCATACCGTGCTATTCAAACCGTGTTGACTTTCCTTGTGACTGATCAGTGTCTATCACTCCATACTTCCAAAAATAATAAGCAGTTGAAGCTGCTTTACCCAGGGTGTTTCAATTTCTGAGTTGTGCTTCCTTAGGTAAAAACAGGCATAATCAGCTCTTTAATTGAAAGACATATACTAAACACCTTACTCCCTATAAGGCTCCACTCTCCCCCTAACGATCCTTACTGAAACACTGCTAAACTAGACATACAGCAAGGAGCTAATACCGAGTATTAGCAAATTCTTCCCTTAGAGAGTCACTTGTTACTTTTACTTATTATTAAAAAAAAAAAGTTATTGCAAAAAGAAGCAGGTGAAAGTGAAGTCATCGCCCTTTCTGATCAACCTGCGGGAAGGAGACATTTCGGAGCAGCCCGTGTTTCATTTTAGCATGCTGAGCATCAGACGCTACAGCGGCGTTTCCAGAAGGACGAGGTACTTTCATCCCAAAAGCGCGAGAGGCGGCCACACTCTGCCCACACAAGTGCCTGTGGCCAGCACTTTGGCAGCTCCCTGAGCTGCCTCTGAAACACTGCGCTTTCTCCTGCCCGTACAAGTCAGAAAATAAAAAAAAAAAAAAGAATAAAAAAGAACACCTGGGGTTCGAGCCTAGAAGTTTGTCACCTTGGCTGACCTTCAGATGAACAATACTGCTCCTTTTTTCCAGCCTGAAAGATGAGCAAAACATTTGTAAGACCTGCTTGTGACTTTAGGGACATCTCTCGGCAAAAGGCAGCAACCGTGGCCTGAGCGTGGTCACCCCCCGCAGCGGTGTCCCCAAGACACAGCCCTAAGAGGGGAAAAAGTGGAAACCTGAGTCATTGCTGCCCTGAGAGCGCTAACTTTTTCTCCCAACAGCCTTGCCAGTCAGCCAGCTCCCAGCAAGGCTCTCTCTCGTTATCACTCCCTCCAGCAAAGTAACTAGAAGGAGCAAGTTATTTCCTTCACCCAGGAGGTCCGTTGCCGTCACTTAGTGGGGAGTAAGAGGAGAGGACAGGTGAACATCGGATTTTTCTTCCACCCTCGCATAAGAAAAGTGCTTAGTCCAGACCGTCACTGACAAATAAACAGTTATGGGGAAGGAAACAAAATCAAACAAAACGTTGGCTTTTTAGTTAATTACATTTCAGATTTCACTGCTGCTTGCTCTTCCGAAAGAGCGTCAGGCTGCTCTCGAGCAGCCGTGTTCCTCCGGGGTGCAGATAGGATTCAAGTCTTCTTCAGACCAATACTTGCAGCTACCTTTAACCCAACGAGGCATCAGTTGTTTTCAGATGTACAAATGAGTTTAATAAGGGTCCCAGCAAGACTCTGAAATCATGCTTGACTTGTCACACCTCCGGCCCCCCAGGCTACTTTTTGTTATTGATCTGTTTATTGCTTCCGCTGAACGAACACTGTCAATCCACCTATGTCAGAATCCAGCCTGCAGCGTGCAGCGGACACTGTTATTACTATTTAAGTGATAAATGAGACATGCATTTCATTCAGCATGTTTGTGAAGCAGAAAATATTCTTTTTTTTTTTTAAAGCACTGATACGTAGGAAAGTCAGCAAGTCCCTTTCTTTTTGTTTCTTGCTGCAAGTGGTAATCAGTTTTACCGAGCTCCGGGTAAAAGTGCCCATACGAAACAAAAGGTTGCTATTAAACTTCAGTGTTTTGGTTGAACCTCTTTCGAATAAATATAACAGGATTAGAAAAAGAAAGAAAAGAAGGAAAGTAAGGGCCCAATCCAACGCCTGCTGAAGTCTGTGAGAGTCTTACTATGTACTTGAATGAGCGTTCTTTATAAAATCTTGGAAAAATAGAAAGATTCAGCCCAGTCTTGGAATTCCCATGTTGTTCTCCAGTTCTTTCCATGACACGTGGGAGCACTGCAGTTTCTACCTCCCTCCCCTGTGCACAGAGAGGGAGAGGCTTGCTCCCGCCTGGGGACACCACCTGATTCTGGGGCTGGAGACTGCTGGGGAAAAGAGACATTTCAGGCCTCGAAAGAGCTGGCACGCTACCCGTACAGCTCATCCCGTAAATTTTGTCACAAGCCACTATGGTGAACACCTCAGTCACCCAGGCCCTGAAATGGCGAGTCACTGACTGGCACGCGAGGGGCTCGCGCCTCTCTGAAACTATTTACGTTTCCAAAGCTGAACGCGTGGGTGAGGATTACGAGCCTTGCTGAAGTCACCTCATTAGGAAGGGAGGTGAAGGGGGTTTATTTTATTATTATCGTTTCTCCAGTGGCCCAGCAGATCCTGCACTTCCACTGCAGGTTTGTGATCTTACTTAAGGCTTTACAAGGCATTTGTTTGTTTGCTGTCTTGAAGCAGATGATGGCTAAGACATAAGAGGAGACAAAGCCTGCTTACATCTGAGGAAGGTTCTGTCTCATCATCGTAGTCAGAGCATATTTACATTCAACCCGTACTTTGTTTGCCACTTTAAATCATTCTGAAAAACGTGGAGTGTATCCAGAGCAACAAATCTCAATAGTTTTTGCACTTTCCAAAGGGGATCAAGACGAAAGAAAAGATCGTGTTTCTTCCCGCTCGTCACATTCTTCCTTGTTCACTAAACACTAGTTGCCTACTGGAAAAGGAGTCATTTCCCAAGTTAGTAATGGAAAGAGCCTCTTTTCATTTGCATCAGCTGCACCTTTTCAGCTTAACACTGCTGTAGTGCACCTAAGCAGCCACGGGTTTCGCTGAGAAAAGGGCTATAAAGCCCTCTTGAGACTAAGGAGCAGATGAGACTTGCAGCTGCTCTGAGCATTGTTGGTCTATCACAAGGTATCTTATGCATATGAATGCTTTAAGGAAATAGGGTATGAGAGGCAGAGGCATGGACAAGTTACCAAGAGCTTGCTCAATTCATGATGAAATACAATCCACTGCCCTCCCAAAGAGCAAAACTCATAGGATGCCTTTTTTTAACGTCCAAACGTCATGTCCTATGCCTAATGGAATAAGAAAAGAAAAAAACCAGAAACTTCACCCTCAGCGAGAGAAATGCTGACCCTGGTCTATCGGAACTGATGAGAACCCTTGACATTAGTAAGTGGTGAATCAGACTTCAATTTCATAGATGCTACAAATTACCACTACAAAGTCTGGTTTGCTGTGGTCCTTCACAATACAGGGGCTGTTAGCCTGAGATTTCAAAAACCACACAGGAGAACTGAGTAACCTTCTCCCTATAAAAAGAACCATCTATAAAATGTGAGAGGTGACCCCATATTCTTACTCAAATTGCTAAGAGCACATTATCATAAAATTAAGATCTAGAGGACATAAGAATTTATTTCCAATTTATTTCCCACAATGCTCTGAGTTATGATTCACACAAAGAATATTTCCAAGTGTTAATGAATGAGCAGGTACCTATATGTTTTCAATATGGCACTGCCAAAGCATTGCTGAAGGATATACTTAATGAAAAGATATGGCCTTTTTTTCAGGGGCCAAGCGGAGAAAGGTTTGAATAATTCTTTTTTTTTTTTTTTCCCTTTTTAGTGAGCTGCTTCTTCCCTTGCTTAACCACAAAGATTAAATAAGAACCTAACAAACTTTAAACTTTCAGGTTTATTTTTCGCTGAGATAGTAACTTCTCTTTAACATGCCTTGCAGTGTCGTATTCAGACTGACAAAAAACATTAGTTTTTCCCTCACTGAGGATGCATTCAAGCGAGATGACATTAAAACCCTTGTGTCAACCAGGGCTACCTCCCGCAACAAGACAAGAGCCCGTGTTTCTGCCCAGCGCTGAGCTCGGTGTGCTGGAGGGAAGGGGCTCAGAGCTGGGCTGCGGAGCAGGAGGACTCCTCCGCAGGAGGAAGAGAAGCTGTGATCTGACTTTTCTGCCACGGTGCTCTCAAAAAGCCACCTTCACGCGTTAGGAACAGCTAAGCCATTGCTGGCTATCAGCCAGGATCATTAGGGTTAAATATGCTTGATCCCAGGATTTAGAAGCTATGCTAGTTGCAACAGCTAGAAAATTTATTCCATAGCAGTTCATTCACTCCTAAATCATGACAGACTAGTGTTTCCCTCACCTTTCATGCTGAAACTGTGTAACACGCTCAGTTTCCCCATCCCCTGGGTACCTTTTCTGTTCCTGATAAAACGTGATTAACAGTCTCTTACCTAACCTTGAATTGGCGAGTCCTTTAAAGCTTACAATATATCATTCTTCCTGGGACTGAAAATGTGGAGAGTACTCACCTGCTTCAATAAACAATCTAAAAACAAACTAAATCTGCAAGCGCTTCTTCTACTAAACTTGATTTACTTCAGTTATTGACAAGGCTGTTACACGATACATGCTACCTTAGTAGATAAACCCAAAACCTATGAAGAATCAATGTCAACATTCAATACACCCTGTATATATCTTATTTAACAGAAAATCAGATTTAATGTGGCACCGTTAAAAACTTTTTCCCCCTCAAGCAGTCCTAGCCTAGTTTTCAAAATACAAGATAAAAAAGTCTTCCGTTTCAAATTGTAGGAGAATAGATCAGGAAGGCTACACTGAGACAATCCCAAAAGATTTTTTAATAGGAAAATGAAAACATGAAAAAATACAAACAGCATCTGAGTGTCCTTAGAGCCCTAAAAGCTGCCACTGTACCTACTGGTCCCAAATCTGGAACAGGTTCTATGACGAAGCTGATTGCTTTCAGGTAGGATCAAAGCAAGCTAAAAGCTGCACACTGTTTTACAAAACCAAAATGGCAAATTTACAAAACCGAATTGTAGGGTCAAAAGAGTCTATCCATGACCTTCTCCTTCCAAACATTTCTAATGTTGTAACTTGGTTGGTTTGGGGTAAGGAAGAATGGCAATTCTACATATATTCTAACTAGACCTCATGCTGTATTGTGAAAAGGAAAGAAAACCCCTGATTTACACATAGCAAAAGAAAGATGTAATTTATCTAAGGTCCACAGCAGAGACACGAGCATCACCTTCTCTGCAGCAAGTCCTTTGAGTGCAACTGTCCCGATGCACCTTGTTCAGACCCACGAGAAGCAGCAAGAGGAAAACAGCCAGTGGCACTGCCCTCTCCGCTAGCGCTGGGGAACAGGACCGGACCCCTCGCAGGGGCAGGGCAGCTATGGGATTTTTTGCCATGCCCTAAAAGCTTTGCCCCTTCATGCTTCCCTGGTGCAGTGCATTTCTGCCTGGTTATAACAGGATCCGTCACTTCCCACCTCTCATTAGATAGCTGGTTCGTTTGCCAGTAATCAACAGGCACCCTGATCAAGTAATAAACTAAGAATGAAGGTTTATGCTGCTAGACAGTTTGCATCCTGCATTAAGGACAAACAGACAAACACCCCTCTTCAAATTGTATCTCCATACTCTCAAAACTTCATAAAATGCTTCTCCATCTGTTTCCCCTGGCTTTATTGCCAGTTGGTTGGCGATAAGCAGATCTGTGCGTGACTTCTTATTTCCGATACAATAGGAGGATAGTTATTCTCAGTAATCATCATATTACAGTGTAACCGAGCTGTAAAAAACCACCTGTTTCTCCTGTGAGATGGAACTGAATAATCCCCCGTTACGGTCAGTCTGCTCTCGTCGGGAAATGCTGTGTATCGCTCTGCTGTCCTGCCTGGGCTCCCAGCTGCTCTCCTGCACCTCGATAACCTCCAGCAACCCTTTATAGGGAGGAAAAAGCAGATGGGGAAACTCTGCCTGGAGACATTCCTAGCAGAAGTGAAGGAGCTTCTCAGAGGGAGGTGGAACGAAGTGGCTCTCTGCTAGGAGAAACCGTCTTGAGAAAAACAATTATGGGAGTGGGCAAGTCTATTAGATCTGAGAAAGAAAATGAACACATCAGTTTGGGAACAATTACCTTTAGGGAAGGACTGGAGCAAGTTAGAGTAAAGAGGCCGGGAGGGCTGGATCTAGATTTTGCGCTTTCAAGGTTTGTTTCTCATACGCTCTGTGAACAGTTTGGTCCACAGAACCACTAAAATGTGTTTCTGTCTTAAAACGTCCCAGACACACTAAAGCAATGCAGCATTACGTACTGCAGTAACTAGTATATCTCTCTCTCACGCAATTCACAGTTAGGGATTTCACACAACATATTTTAAAAATATATTTGTCATCTATGATCTATTAAGCCTCCTATCTACGGCAAGCTAATGAGATTTTCTGAAAATTATGCCAGTTACTAGCTACATCCAAAACTATAGACAGAAAGGATTATACCCTGAGGTGCATTCACATATATAGCACATGCTGTTTGGATTAGACAGCACAACAGGAAGAATTTACTGAGACATCATGGTACCATGCCCAGATTATATCATTTTCTAAGACATAATCAGTGAGGTCATTAGCCTTTTTTCACAGATGTAAAAGGAAAACAATTCCCCCCCCCAAAAAAAAGTAGGATTGGTCCCTGAAAAATTACAATACACAGGACAAGAATATCAGTTTGTTTACAAAATGAAATGACATAGGTGTCAGTGACCATAAAAGATCCAAAATAGACCTGAAGAGTGGGGGATTTGCACAAGGAAAAGTAAAGAAGGGGGAAACAGAGCAGGCGAGCCAGATACCCTACCACACAGCTGAAAGCAAGATACACACATGATGAGGCTGGAGAAAACGGCTTTTTGTCTGCCAAATACATGGCTAGAGCAGGAAGAAAACCTCCAAAGCAAACTTTGATTAATTCTCCTGTGCTCCAAGGAGGGCTTGCTGCTCCGCAGCTGTGTTTTGTACAGGGACAACACAGTAAGTCTAAGCCAAAATGTCAGCAAAAGCCAGGGGCTGGTGGGCTAGAGGTCATAAAAACACTGTGGGCACGGAGCTCTGGAGAAAGGCTGCTCAGAGATGTGCCGTGGGGATGCCAGCAGGGACCATACCCAGCTTTTTGAGAGCTCACGTCCTTCTCCGCACAATGCCACCACGAGACGGAGGGAGAGCAACAGCCTCTGCTCACAGAGGGGACTTGCCAAGCCCAGGTACTGAGCAACGTTTAATCCTGGTTTTCCTCTTACACGAATGTTGCCCCGCTTGCAGAACTGCCTTGTGGGTAGGTCGAGAAGGCAGGAAAACAAGCAGAAAAACACGTGAAATTATTCATGTTTTCCTTAAATTCCTTTGACTTGTTTCATTCTGGTAATTGCTGAGGAGGTGGCAAAGCTGTATCCCAGTGCGGAAACCTAGCCACCAGGTGAAAATAGGTATTCGAGTCCAATTGCTGGCAGCAGAAGAGCCCCTTTCCTCTCAGTAGAAAATAACTACCTCCGAGGTGGTTCTGGGGGTACTTATCATAGACGTAGGTTAAATCTGTTCTGTGTGGCAAGCTCGGTTTTCAATACTTCAGGCGCATCTCTGTGGGGTATCAAGTACTAACTTGGTCCTGAAGGAATTAAAAAAAAATCTCCTGTTTAATTTTATTATTCCATTATAAATAATATTATCTTTTAATTATATATGCAACCAGTCACTAAGTCTGGCACCTTCTCATTTCCATTAGCAAAAAAAACAATTCAAAATTAAAATGTCTTCTTCCAGGCATAGAGACCCTCCAGCGGTCCTCCACTGCCAGGCTTTGCCTGCTGGCTTTCATACCTTTGCTCAAAAGCAACATTTCCATTTCACTTGTTCTTCTTGATTTAGACTGATGGAATTGCTTTTAATCTCTCTGTGGGGTGTGATCCTGTGAAATGTTTTATGACCACATAAGGATGAAAGAGAAGTTGGTCTTCTCTGGTTTACAGCTGGGGCCAAGGCAGCAAGAAATCTTTACCTCTCCAGCGCACAGTATATAAAAAACATGGGAAGATTTGCAACCCGCTCCGTGCTGCTTGGTGTTTTCTGTCTCTCTGCTGCTTTGGAAGGATGGATAGGTAAGCGGCACGCTCAGAAATAGCAGATGGGCTCTGGAACAGGCTGAGACTTCTATTGTCTGCTTGGTCTATTGCCTCTGGAGGAACTAGAGGATCGCGGGCCAGCCTGGCGTCTGCTGATGTCTCCCAAGAGATGAATATTGTTGAGGAAATAGCACGGATCTTCGACAAATTTATTGCTCAGTTCATCCGCTTCTACTATTCATCTGGATATTATAATAACATTACTTATATGTTACCTTATTCCTAGAAGCAGCACTTTCTTTCTTCACCCTAGCTGCAATGCTACTTCTATAGTATTTTTCTTATAACTTGGGCAATCTCAGCAAACACAGCAAACAGCCCTTTTGTTGTTAAAAATGCCATCCAACCATGCGGCATTTATATAACAATAGGATGTATAGACCTTCCCGTCTCACAGACACCACGCAGGCTCGCACTGCCGTTTCACCACCTAACTCACCAGTACAGCCTCTGACACCTGTGGATCACGGGAATCTTAGCGCAGCCCAGGTTATTTTACTATGATAATGGTGGGCACAGAGAGCCTACTCAGAGACATATTTGCTATAAACAGTTAAATTACACAGAAAAGTTCTATGATTTCACTAGATGTTTTCCGTATGTCTTATGCTTTTTTTTTTTTTTTTGCCAGTTTCAATGAGTTCAGAAAACAGCAACTAAGTAAATTATGAAGTGGCATGCTTTTGCCACATCTCACTCCCGAGGCACGACCTCATTACTCAGAGAAAGCCTTCGTGCCTTCCGTCCAGATGGCGTTCGCTGGTCTGACACGGGGGCGGACACGTTTCACGCAGATGTCCAGGGCTTTTTAAGACAGAGTGGGTGGAAGAGTCAGACCAAGCACTCACTGCTTTTGGCAGGAAGGCGCAGTTGAAATGAATGCTCCACGTCCAAGTTCCCTCACCTCTGTAAAAATACTCTACCAGAAATCTAGAGGTTTTCAAAAGGAATAGAAAAAGGAGAGCACAACGAAGAATTTGTAAAAATTGTACAAAAATGTGTACAAGGGCTTACAGAAAATACTGGTGGATCCTCACTAAGAGTCGAACAGGTAACTTCACCGGCATAATTCAAGTCCCTGGGTTCTTCTGGTATGAAAGATGGGAGCTTTCTACTTTTAGGATATTATTATTAATATCTACATAGAAATTAATGGAAGAACACACCCAGAGACAAGAATCCTAACTTTTAAATAAATTTACATCTCAGATTTTTGTCATGTCATCAGTAGAAGTAATTGCCACCTGCAACACATTCTGATCTTACCCCATTTCAAAAACTCGTTTCTGATCAGGATTTGACTACAGTCAGAGCTCTTAACACAAACCAAAAGAACAATTTTGCTAATTTGACCATAAACGTGTACCAGCTAGAATGGGTCTATATTAAATTATGTAGTACTCTTCATGCACAACATCAGCTTTCTTTTAACCTCTGTCCCCAGTGGGTGTAGTGTCTCGTAATGTTTAAAAGAAAAAAGCTTTTAAGAAACAGCGGTACTCAAAAGTGTACAAATGTCTTTACTATTTTAGAGTTAGTTCTGAGGTTTTATGTATTATTCCTGTTCCCAAACCCAAGCAGAACGTGTAAAAGATAGTTAAATAATTTATAAAATTATGAAATAATAATAAAAAATTTAGTTTTATAAAAGGCATAAACTCATGGGAGTGGAAAATCAGGCCCACTGTACAAATTTATATTAACTGCAGATTACATTTATTATTCAGTGATGATCATCAAACCCAGGAGGAGAAACTGTCCGTGTAAAGACAGCATTGTGTTGTTGAACAATCGACATGGTACAGCCCACAAATGCATTTTTTAAGAGTACTGAAAAGAACATCGGTAGATTGCATCTTGGTTTTAATTTGCACTAAAATTTGGTTGAGAAGCCATTATAGCCACAAGGGGTACTAGAACAGCCTGATAATACTAATCAAATACAAAAACTAAAATAATTTTAATAGCCGAGCTCTAGTTTGACATTCACATACACTGGCATGATGTATCAACGAAAAGCCTAACACTGCACAAAATAGATAGATTAATGTGTATTCTTCTCTTCCCTGACTTTTTCTAAGCTGATTACCTAAAACATACCAAAAATCACTGAATACCTAAGGAAGTAGCTCCTATTTGATGTTTGAAATATCCCTCATTTCTCTTGGCCTGGACATCTAAAATAATTTAGTTTAGTGGGAAACAAACTCGCTAGACAATTTAGAAAACTGTTATGCAGTGGTTACAGCGCTGGAACCTGAATCAACTCTCATTTTGATCCATGAGAAAATTGTCACTGTCTACACCACAAAGTGGAACTGGGCAAAACTATTTCACAGACAGAAAGTTCACCAAAACCCACAGGTGTGGAGAAATTGAAAGTATGACTTGGGAGACATTAAACTGATCACGTATTTGCTTACCATTCATTAAATACTTTGGAAAAAAGGGAAGGGAATTTTAATAAAGTTTAAAGGGACTTTCATCTTTAAGAAGTCACAATGTTTTATAGTTATACTTGAAAGGAACAATGCAACATATTATTCCAAAACAGTCTCAGTTCGAAATCTAGCTATGTTTTTAAAATACATAAAACTAGACTCAAATAGAGGAAAAAAAAAAAAAAAGATTCACTTTGTTTGAATGTATGTAAATATCAGTCCACAACAAAACGGTTATTATCTAGTCCACCCAGATTATTTGAAATTGTTTTGATTTACAGCTGAGCTATAATGTCCATGTTCTTTGGGCTTTTGGATATTTTTCTGTGATAATTTTTAGAACACTATTTTTTGCCTTCTGGATTTACTCCTTTGCTTAAAAAAAAGAAGCTTCCTAACTGACGGAACAACTTACTTTCCTCTTAAATAATGCATTGTATAAATGCAAAGGTATGGACAAAAGTAACATTAAAAATAGGTATCACTTATGACTGGTACCTGAACATTAAAAAAAGAAAATTTTTATCACAAGCTCTAATTTTAAATTATTTCTTTCAAGGTCTACTATTTCAGATAGAATTATTGCTTTTGTTTTTATCTTTGTCCATTAATAGCATAGCCTAGTCTAATATATCCACAAGCAAAGCCTGCTGCAGTGGGAAACCTTTTATTGTTTCTTCTATCCTTTTTCCTCCTACAGAGTTCACATTGTGCAAAAACTTAGAGGCAACTCTAAGTTTGCTGGGAATACCAAAAAGTTTGTGTTTTATTAAGTAAAGGGTTTAAATGTTCAGCTGAAGAATAATATATTTGTGTGCATGTAAAAAGTTACCTTCGACCCCACCATCTATTTTTCTGGTTTTAAAATGTGGATAAGGTCACTGACCTTTCACATTAAAAGAAATTTCACTAGATAGTAGCTTTGGAGCATCAGCATTGGGTGCTCCCCGTCAAACCCTTCTCATTTTTTAAACCTCAGGTTGACTGACTGTCAGCTAGCTCAGGCACATATTTGTATTGGCTATGACAGACACCTTCCAAATATTTGTTCCAAGCTATAGAAAAAGAACTATACATTTTATCAGAAGAGAGGAAGGTATATGATTCTTTATCTGCTAAGCTTTTGCTCCCTAAGAGGTCAAAACACAAAGTGTGATTGCCCCCACTCTTACCCAAACGCAAATAATTAAACAAGGACATATGTTCCTTTCTTCCAAATTTTCTGCAAACTGACTTGTAGAATTATATGCTCTTTGTTTCTAAACATCTGTCACTTTCCTTCATTATATTTTCCTTTTTTATTATTTATTTAGAATCTGCATAAAAGATACCTGTTTCACCCAAGGCTTTAGAGCTTTTACACACAAAGCATCTAAGCTAATGCATCTCTGTCAACACACAAAAATTCCACAGGGTACACAAGCTAATGACTCGCACCACCATACTTCTTCAACAAATATCAATTCCTGTAGTGCCTTTCTGTATTCTGTAGCTCACAAAAGGAGCTTGGTCTTGCATCATGCTCTGCTCTGAAAAGTAAAAATTATAGAAAAAAACAGTTCAAAGCATAAAAATATATTTTGAAGTTCATGAGAGAAAACTCCATGGGAGTTTTTATACCCCATATTATTCTTCCACCACTGGGAATCCAGGCTCAGCACCTGAGTTGACCATAGAGACATAGGAAAACATCAAAGAACCAAGCAGAATATTGGATCCATGCTCCAGCCAAGATACATATCCAATACATTAATTATATCTATCCCTTTCAGAAAGCAGGAGGCTTTTGCCTTAGGAAGAAAATACAAAGAATTAACATGAGAGGGGAGGGAAAAACTTATAAGCTGTTCTCCAGAATCTCAGCTTTCATCAGCGAAGAGAACCCACTTTAGACTTGGGAAAACCTTCTCTAAGGAAACCAAACTGTTATCTGTGATGCAGCAGTGCTCTTGAGTCCCCAAAGACCTTGAAATGTTTATCTTCACAATAGACTGCCCCATGCATCTGTGAAAACATTAACTGTTTATTCAAGGCATCAAAGAAAGGAAAAGATGAATTATATCAGAGTACTAGGCTTGAGAAAGGTTAAAAGAAAATGACACAAAGGGGTAGGCAAGCAGGGAGAGAAGTTGTTATCAACATGAAGTGAGGTTGGAAGGGAAGTCACAAAACAAGCAATTTTTTTCAGCTCAGAAGTTTGGGAAACATTATCTAGGAGTAGCTGAGCTCTGTGCGTACACATACGTGCGTACTCTGACATACACGTGGAAGATGCCATGTGTGGCTTGATGATGCCAAGAAATGCAAGTCACTGGGGAAACTTCTCCCGAGGCTGGTGGCCTACCCACCTAGTAAAAATAACTAAAGGTTTTACCACATTTTAGACAAAGATATAAACCTAAGACAGTCTAACATTGACCTTACACAGAGCAATGAAGTGAGGCTTCTTACAAACTCTGGATGGAGAGCGGGAAGCAGCAGCCACCCTACAGAAGGGCCAAGACTACCCTTCCCAGGCTGCCAGAGGCCCCTGCTCTGCTTGGCCAAATTAGGGTAACCCCTTTCAGAGCGTTTTGGCCTTTGCCTCAAAGGCAGAGGGAAGAACTTTAAGGGTTTCATGCAGGATGCGATGTGATCTCCTATAGTTTCAAAGTGGGAGATTCTCACTGAGGTTTTGCACGGGAAAAGCACGTACACATTGCATTCGAGTCACTGCAGTGATTCAGACAAACTCCACGAGCAAAGGGTTGCAAGCCTGTTCTTAGTTTACAGAGACTGATTTCACTGTGAAATATTTCTTACATCTGGTATAATAACTGGTAACTTTTCTTCTGATGAAAACATTTATTTTCTAGCATTTGTACCAATACAACACTTTATGCTTGCAAAAAATTACTGATGGGGTTTTTTTGCTCATCTGATAACACTGATCAAAGCTCTTTCCCTCCATGACCCTCAAGAGACTTCTAGTCCCTACAGTCAGCTCTGTTTTCTACCTTGCTTTTTCCTTTAATCATACCTGGAGTCACTCAGAATAGTGCAGTGTTTACAATAATGTGCTGAAGCTTTTCAAGTCCATCTGATGAAACATTATTAATAATTCATAATAATATAATAAATCATTTATGTTTCTGCAGAAGGATTTATCACACTGTCTTGCCTGAATCTCTTCTCTTTCGAGGTCCTATTTGTCATACACAAATACCACTGGCAAAACTCAATTGGAAAACATGTTTCTGCCAGTCAGACCTTAGGAGGTGTGAGTAATCCCTGATGACAGGATCCATTTTTGTAGGGTAAATTCTGCACAACTGCAAAACTTCTTGAGGAATATTTCCTCAAGTTTAGAACCCTAACAAAGATTGAAAGCTCAGTAACAGAAATACATGGGAATAAAATGGTCTTCTAACTACGGATGGGGGGCATAAACAGAGGACGTAGACTGAGCATCAGTAGCAGTTAGAAATTTATGCTCTTTTGAAAACATTGCAGCTAGGTATAAAGAAGAAGATTTCATGACTTCCTTTCAAGATCTGAGGATTAGCCCCATTCATTTCAATGTGTTAGATGGAGAAGCGGTTTACTGCTGAAGAACTTTTCAACCGTTATTAGAATGAAAGAATCTAGACCACCTCTTCAAAAACAGTATATTCATTGTATAGCACCCCTTTTTGTAAGACACAAAGACTGGTCTACAGAAGTCCCGGGCAACTACAGGTCTTACCTGCCTTCACGGGGGGTTGTGGCACTCTGCTTCTGACAGCAAGACCCTCAAGGATTTTATTTTAGGTTTTCTATTAAACACGGACCATAGGAAATGGGGTTCATGGTCAAGCAATGCTTTTTTATTCCCACCCTCTTAATATTTTTATCAGTCCCCAGTACTGACATAACGGTGACTGCTCTGACCTTGACCCACGCTTTAATCTTGTGAGCACGATATAGATTGCCATTAAGTCAACAGCAGCTGCTTAACTGGCAGCAGCATTTTAGCCAATTATTGCACTGTGAAAGGGGACCAGAAAACTCCCATGGCTGTTCAGCTAAAATAGAAATACCGAAATTCTCTCACCAGTCCTCCTCGGCTGAATGGGATTCAGCAAAGTAAGACCTTAGTTCAAATCACTGTTTTCTTTACGCTGTTAGCCAGAGCTCAGTTGTTGTTATTATTGCGATTCTGCAAGACCATGCTTTCTTTAACAGAATGCTTGTTACTTCACCTCCACTTTTGTAAGCTCATATTCTTCAATCTCAGTTTGTCTCTGAGGCCCATCTTTCCTATTGTGGGAAAAATCAATAGCTGTCTGCGTTTTGCCAGGACACAGTGGCAATTTCCCCCCAGTAAACTCATAGTAAATTGGGTATTCCTGCCTTCCCTACAGAAGTGACAGCAAAGCATATAGTGAAATTCCACTGGAATCTCCAGGCTCAGCATTTGAAGGTTGAAGGTCTGTCTTGGGGACGGTCTGAACTAACATCTGAAGGAATTTTTCTTCATTTTGTTCTCATACTAGGTAACCTTGTCCGACTCCTTGGTGCCACGTCTTTCCTCTGTGAGCTTCCTTTCATTTAGCAGCGTGCTCACAGGAACTTAACCAGCTCCATAAAAAGAGTTGAGCACTGGAAGACAGCTCTGGCAGGTAAGAGGAATGAAGGGCTGAAAATTTCAACAAATCTCCAGGAGGTGCAATAACACTGAATGCTCAGCACATTGTCATCTTGGCTGTCATTCCTAGGTCAGTAATAGAAATCAATTTCTATATGAAACCATCAGAACCTGGAGAGGTAGAATATTGCTGCAGGTGTCGGATGTCCTTTTTTCGAAAGCCCTCTCATGCCAATTTTTAACAATCAGGGGAGTTCTCAGTTCTGCACATAAGATATGACTTCTTTTTGTGCACAATATGAGAATTCAATTACTGTGGGACCTATTCAAAGAACAGAACTTGAAAGCTTCGGCATAAATTCAAGTGGTGTTCAAGATGGATAATACGCTTCAGTCGCTAACATCTGCATATCCAAAATACTGTACTATCCAACAGAGCAATCAAGCCCTTCTGCATGAACTCTGCAGGGCTGCTCTCCACTCTGCTGGCTAAAAGGTCAGATGTTAAACTGACTTCACAATATTACATGAAAGCTTAGAAACTAGCAGAAGTAAAGAAGCCTTGCAGACTATAGCAAGGGTTAGAATAGTACATAATTTGAAAAGAATTAGTGACAACAGCATTGAGGTAATAAAATACAGTAAACACCCTTGCTGGCTCTTATACTATTGATAAGTAAAACTATACCGAGTCCATTATTTCAGTTTATAGAATATACAAAGGTATGTCTGCGTTTTATCTAGTCCCTTAGTTTGAAAACATAAATGGAAAATGCTGATCGTGACGGATTTTTACTACATATTTATTTCAATGAACTGAGAAATACGAGAAAACTACAATTTTTGGCTGATGCACAATCTTGTTTCCCCTGCCTCTAATGTAAAAATGAAAAAGCTGAAGCACTTAAAAACCTTAAGAATATATATTGAAATCCCAGAAGTACTTCGGCCATTCTGCGCTGCTGTGGAGGTTAGCATTGAATTGCCTTTTGATTTTAAGCCAATTAACCCAACCATACATGAAGAATGAAATCTTAGCAAGATAATGTGGTCCATTTTAAAGGGCTATAAAATGATAACACCATCCCCGAAACAAATTTAGCTACATCCTCGTGCATACATCACAACAGCAGCTGAAAATCACTTGGTTCCATCCTGTGAACATGTAATACAAAACTAAAGGTCATTTAGCCCCATCCCAAGAGTGGCAAACTGACTCCCAAACAAATCATAGCTCAGTTTGTACTTTCCAAACCTCACTTTTTGATGGGCAAACTGTTTATGTGTCCACAGATGCCACAGCATGTTTTACTCCAGGTTTACATTTTAAGTATCACCTCTTCAGCCACATGCCTAGAGTCTCATTCAAGCTACCCATGATTATGTATCATATCCTTTATCAATACTACAGGTGTAAGGCATCCCTCACCATTCACAGAAAGTTGTCTAAACACTGTTCATACAGACATCAAAGCCTTACGTGGGACTGCTAGGTTCACAGCCTGTATTGTCTGCATACGTAGAATTCGGAGTTCACTGTCAAGTTTTCAATCCCAACCACTGCAGAAAGGTTACTGGAAGGATAACAGAGTACAGGCGGCTGTTGGACCAAGTTTACCAGGAAATAATCCTACAGAGCCATCTCTAATCAGATACCACAGAAGCCAACTGAGGGTTCTAGGTACTTGCAAATATTAGTCATGATTTTAAAGCTGTCACATTTTTAGTTCATTTTTTAATGAATATTGACATCTATCTGCCATCTACCACAGCAAATCCTGAATTAAATTCAAAAGGAAAAGGCAAAAGTGTACAAATAGGGCAGCCAGAGCAGAAGCCTATCCGTTATGTCACATTGGACATAGTCTTTCTCTTGGTAAGTATAACATATGATAAAGGAAATATACCCAGCTTGATCAGAGGTACAGATTCAGACAAAGGATACCATGTTAATGCTGAAACCGACACCTTTTTTTAGTAGGTTTTTTTTCCATTAACAGTATTTTTTTGAATCAGAAACAATAACAGGATTGATCAAAGTAACAGATGGTTTGTCGTGGTTTAACCCCAGCCAGCAGCTAAGCACCACGCAGCCGCTCACTCACTTGCCCCCCACCCAGTGGGATGGGGGAGGGAATCGGAAAAAAAAGTAAAACTTGTGGGTTGAGATAAAAACAATTTAATAGAAGAGAAAAGAAGAAACTGATAATGATAACACTCATAAAATGACAGTAGTAATAATAAAAGGATTGGACTATACAAATGATGCACAATGTGATTGCTCACCACCTGCCAATCGATGCCCAGTTAGACCCCGAGCGGTGATCCCCCCTGCCCCCACTCCCTCCAGATTATATACTGGGCATGACATTACATGGTATGGAATATCCCTTTGGCCACTTTGGGTCAGCTGCCCTGGCTATGTCCCCTCCCAAATTTCTGTGTCCCTCCAGCCTTCTTGCTGGCTGGGCACGAGAAGCTGAAAAATCCTTGACTTTAGACTAAACATTACTTAGCAACAACTGAAAACATCAGTGTTATCAACATTCTTCTCATACCAAACTCAAAAACATAGCACTGTACCAGCTCCTAGGATGACAATTAGCTCTATCCCAGTAGAAACCAGGACATGGTTATACCAAAGGTCCTTCATTTCTCCTAGCAACACTATCTTTGTTATGGTTCAAGAAGAATTAATGGATGTTTTTGATATCCTAGCCCTCTACGGATAATTTTCCTTTAAGTGTTTTGCTTTTGAACAAGAAGTACTGTAAATACAGTTCTGCTGTATTTGCTTCCCAAATACACAGGACAATAGAAAGTAAATTAATTCTAAGGAAAACTCAATCATCGCTATATGCTCTTTTCCCATATTTTGTTTAGTTGCATATATTAATTCTGTAATCAGTGAAAACAGAGAGGTTAAGTAGAACAACATTTGTTTTGCAGTATTGCCTCTTTCATGCTTGGGAGGATTGCAAATGGCTTAGAAGGAAAACATAGCTACTGGACTACTGTTAGAATTGTATTTACTTAGATGTATTCAGTGGCTATTATGCTCTCAGGTGTCATTAATGTACAAAAGTGTTTGCTGGACAACAGCGATCTCATTGACCAAATTTGAGACTTTTCATGTGTTCCTCGTCAGAACTACTCTGCGGCTGGCTGTGATTAAGCACACTCCCCGTTCACCTTCCCCAAGGATCAGGCACACGCAGAATGACCCACTTTCCTCCTCGAGGACCAGCCAAGCCACTGAGCAAACACCAAGAACCCTCATCATGGCAAGCTTCTGTTAGCCATCCCAAGTGCTGCAAACATAGTCATCGATTGCAAGATCTCTCATCTTTTCTGCATGTCGAGATGCAGTTACAGCATAACTTTTTAACTGTTGCTGCTATTAATTTTATTTTACCTCAGCCACTCTTCTTTCCACTACAGCTAATGCTACAAAAAATAACGTTAAGAAATGTAAATATGTGGATCTACTACAGCTGAATTATATATTCACCAAACAGTATTTGTCCAGCTCGTTGTTCCATTGAAAACCTTTAGAAAGTATGAACAAATATATTTTCCATGTTAACCCAATGTAATACATTGAATAACTCAATCATTGAAAGCTGTTCAAATAATAATTACTACTATTTTTTATTCTAATTTGTCAAAAGGGGGGTTAGCAGGTAACATAATAGGCAACAACAGTTGTTACTATTTATGATACTGTAGACTCAAATGGAATGCACTAAATATTTCTTTTTATTATATTGCTACTGATATTTGCTCACGTGAAAATCCACTAGCAGAATTCCACTGGTGCGAATGAAAACAGCCGTGGTCCCACTCATCTAGCAAACCAAGTATCTAGACATACTAGCAAAACCCAGTACACAATATTGATGGACATAGCAATTTTGGTGCTGTTATGCTTGTTTATGAGAAAAACAGCGGAAAGTAGCTAGTGTACAAAGGCATTTATTTATTTGCAAACTTCAAGGAGCAGTGAAATGTAATAGTGACCTCAGTTGCATTGACACTCTCCAGTAGCAAAATTTCTAAACCTGAGGATTTCAAAACCTAGCATGGTTTTGTTTCGTATGTGTCATTGCTTCAAGATGAAAAGAGTTGTGGCTTCTGCAGCTTTCAAGCTTTATTTACCTATGAAGTTAAGAACAAAATTCGCTAATTACATGCAAAAAAGGCAGTGAATTAAGCTTTGTTGTTTAGTTTTTGATCTAAACCATTCCGTATCGTTAAAAGGAAGAGGACTTGGCAGGAAAAAAAAATATAAATAATGCTTAATAACATCAGAAAAGTAAGAATGGATATCATCTCCGTAATCTTGGATATAATAATTCTCTGATACACATATAAGAAACAATGCCATCATAATACAAATTTCCTTGCTTCCCACCTCAGAGATGGCAGCAGAACTTCAAAACGTTTGGATAGGTTTGTGCCTTCAGTCTTAACATAAAACTCTACCAATATTTAGTCTAATCAAAGCCAACAGATTAATACCATCCAGTCATTTTTCTAGTGCTTCTCTTCCTAGCTTGGAATTACTGAAAGACTACCCGTTTTTTTAGTAAAACAAGTTACAGTGATGCCAATAGCTGATTTTTCAGCTTGCTAGCTTAGCAAATCAAGTCACACCTTCTGGTCAACTGGAAATGGGAATGTTTTTCCCTCCTGGTACTTCTACCTGTCTCCCTCCCCCTAAGTATTTTGAGCTAAACGAAACAATTTACATTGCTTTGTAATTTGTATGAGGTCAAAGTAAAAATTTTCTCAAATTCCAGTAATGAAAAAAATACTTCACTTTTTAACATTAAATTTTCATTTTCCTGGATTTTTTTTATCTTTGTATTTGTTCTCCCTCTTTCCTTTTTGACAGCTTGTGTGTGTGTGTGACAGAAATGGCCACTAAACTCAGTGTAATTTGCAGATAGTTTCATATAATCTAAAAGCTATAAATAATTTACCAGAAAAAAAAGCTTTATGAAGCTCTTTCAACAGCCTTTTAATTACAACTGGGCAAAACAGAGGAGAGGTGAGAAAATGGAAACATGATTATTTTATAAACAAAACAACAACAACTGTGCTCAAGTTCTAATGAAGAGATTTAACTCATTTTCCAATTCGTTTGGGTCCTCTTGTCTTTGAAAGGGATGTCACCCCAAACTCAGTAAATGTTTCTTTCCAGAAGAGTGACCTTTATGCTAGCACGCACAATTTGCATGGTAACGGTAGGTTATGCATATTATTTACTGATCCCTTGGCAGCTTAAGGACTGCCAGTGGACTGTTTGCAGTTCACCATAAATTTAAAGCAATCCTAGGAGTTCATATCATTAAAGGTATAGATCCTGAACAGAGACACTTTTTGGACAGTGGGAGCAGACCATATGTTACCAATTCAGACATACACAGGATATGAGATTTGGAGTGTCATGATGCTTTTACTGACCTGCTGTAGAGATACTGGATGAAGTATTTGGTGGAAATATTTTTACTCTCTCCTGTTTGAAAAATGCCACTAGCCTTTCAGCAGGGCACTGGAGTGTAAGAGGACGTTTGGGCAGCATGACACGGTATGGTCAAGGGAAATGTCCCATTAAGCAATTATATTAATTATAAATTGCCTCTAAGAGGCATACGCTTGCACAGCAAGATGATGTTCTTTCCAGAAAAGATGGTACAGCCAGAAGAAAAGGCTGTTCCTTCCAAAACTCCTACTGGATAGGCTTATCAAATTCAGGTGTTGTCTCTTCATGAGAATATTTCTATCGTGTAATTTAATTTGAATTGAACAAACTACTTCTATTGCGGTGGCTGTCAATTTACATCATAAGAGCTCACATTACAGGACATACATGTATGGTACCATAGTTTTAAGACAGGGTTTATTGCAAAAAAAGACGACTCAGATTAATTGTTGATATTATGCAGCATTATTGACACAACGTTGTGATGCTTTTGCTTGATTCGATACCAGATGGCTCTGTATATTTACTTGGAGCAATATATGCTGTCTATCTAAATTCCCAGCGTGACCGCCTATTTTTCAGTTATGACAAAGACCCGGGGTGTTCTCTTCCAGAGGTGCCAAACTAATTTGGAAATTAAGGAGTTCAAAAGACAGGTGGTTAAATGAGCTCTCAGACTGACCCGTGGGCCTATTCAAACCCAGTTTACATAAGGGTGCTGGCATCCCCAGGCCCAGCTGGCTGCTTAGTATAGGTGTTTGGGTCTGCAAATTAGGCCCTGGATATATAGAACTCAATACCTTGCAATTTGCAAATGATAGATGAGCTCAGTTTTCTAGCTGAAAAGCTGATAGAGTGACATCCATAAAAATAAACAAGCATTTGTTACTTAGAGAACGTGTCCTGGAATATATTTCTGAGTGTCGTCAGAGAGACAAGGAGGCTGATAATGAGGACAATTTGTTTGCCATTAATCATCCTAAACACCAGGAAAGATAAAAGTTTAAAAATAAATAAAAGAGCTGATGATCCAAGACTGTTTTCTGTATTCTACCTTCTGCTTTAGCAAGTTGTTTTATTTTTAAGAATTCACTTAGTTGTGGTAATAACAGAAAGTGTGTATAAAATCTTGATCACTTGTAAAAGGAGCCCATCTTGGTACTTTAAGATTTTTCAAGCAGGAAATAGAAAAAGATGTAGTTCATGGCAAGTATGGCCTGGCAAGAAAGTTGATCTTTCCCAATTCATGGCTTTAGAATAAAAGTAGAACTGGATGCAGGGGTCTCTACGCTCGTGCACACACACCCAGTGGACTTGGAGGAAGATATTCTCTGTCCCTGGCACAACGGTAGCAGAATCACGAGAAGGTTTTTAGAGGAGCTGAAATTTCAGTTCCTTCCTTTTAAGGGATATTGGGAAGCCCCTTGGACCCTGTGGCGCTACTGCAGTCTGTGGGCCAGCAGGTAGACATGAAGGATGGGGAATCTTAAGCCTTGCCTCTGTGTCCAAGCTACTGGGCAATGAAGCTGAGCAGGCGAAGGCCCAGCTTATTTTATGACAAATAAAGTAAGCAGAGGTCAACAGTAAACTGGCTCGGCTTAACTTATAGCTTAGTAATATCTATGCTATTGATGTCAATCATAAGGACGCACAAAACCATGCAGTCACCATATCCATTTTCCCAACCCAACAACTACTCCAAAATTCAGCAGCAGGTTCTTGTCCTTTCTGCATGGAGATTTCTCTTAGTGCCACACAAATTTAGCTTCCTGCTTTGTCATCCACTGCAACGTGATTTGCAAAAAAATCGGCAAGAACTCTATCACGATCCTACACAGAAGAAATACTATTATATTACTATGCAAGTCATCATTGAAAGACGGTCAGCTCTCCTGTCTCTCACAGCTCGGCAAGCGGCTGACTTGCACATCAGTTCTTTCAAGCAATATAAAACCAGACCCTGCCGCCACAGAGCAATGCTGTACGCATTCTGCAGAGCTCTGAAGTTTGTCTACGTTGATACGGTCAGGGTCCATATATAACTAAATATGGGCCATATTCCTGAACATGTTATTCTTCAAAGATTGGGGTTTTTTCTGCAAATTTATCTGCTATAGACAAGATAAACCTTGGAGCTCTCTCACTTGAGAATCACGTTTCCACAAGCACTGCTGGTCGTGAAACCTATAAACAGCTACTACAAGAATACTGTCTATTTTTGTACAACATTTTAACCACAAATTGGTGGACAGAACTACTTAATTGAGGGATGCCGGTATGAGCAATAACTAGAAGTACCTGCCGTACCAGAGTAGCCCATCTCCAGTTAAAATACCAGCGAATATGGCACCCAATACTCAAATGAAGGAAAAATGTGTTCCTCCTAAACATAATTTAATGATATGTTATTGTTTTAGGGAAGCACAAGATATAAATTCAGTCGTCTTCAGCTAGGAAGACAGTTGAGGGGATATCAGAGTAATGTACAAAATATGATGCACGTTCAGAGTGGACTATCACCAAGTATTCTTCTTTAATGAAAGCAGTGCCTGCTACTTTTCTGGTGATGCTAATGAGAGCTAATACAAGAGAACCAATTGTGATATTCAAAAGAACTGAAAGTTGTAAAGAATACTGCATAGATGATTAAAATAAAACCCAGAAAGCTATGGTTGCAAACACATGGAAAAACTGAACTGCTGGTTCAACCTACATGTGAGAATACCCAATGCAGTGGCTGATTGCTAGTGAAAATGTTGCAAATCATATACAAATTAGTATGAATATTTATCAAATGTTTTAATTAAAACTATCAAGCTGTTAGATTATGTTCCAAAAAAAAAATCAAAAGAGACAACAACCATGAAGCAGAAACAGTGTAGCAGAACAAAAACTCAGCTGGAACCCCCATCAGCAGCCAAGGAAAAAATATGTCATGTGAGCATCCCACAGCCTTAATTCAATAATACTCAGAAAGCCTGCACATCCCAATGGATGCATGTTGCTTGAAAATGGAATTCATTAATTCTCAAGCTCAAAAAGCAATACGGGAAACTCACTGAACCAAAAAGCATATGCCATGAGTCAAATTATCATCATTATAGATTAACTGTTTTCATATTTTTGCTTTCTTTTGTCAAATCCACATAAGCCATCTTAGGGCAAACAGCTTTTGTTCTCACGGAGCTCAACATTAAATTAGATACAATAAGACATAAAGCAGATCAAAAAACACCTTGCACCCTGATGCTGCATTATGCTAAACTCTTTCCGCTAGTCAGCTGGAATAGAGGAGAGCAACCTTCTTGTACAGCATGACCCTCCTTGCTGTAGCTGACAATTTGGCACCTTACTTCCCTTCCAGAGGAAGGGCATTAGGAAGCCACATTTGCTTGCAGTGTTAACGCAGTTATCAAAGCCAAAAGGAAAACCGAACGTGGGTTACAATTTCTGCAGCACAGAAAAATCCCATAAAATAAATGATTGAACAAAAGCCATTTGGGGTGAATGAATTATTTTCTTGCATGTTCCCATGTATATTTGCAGTGGAAAACCTCCAGAACTGGGGCTATGTGTTTAGTGACAATCCTTTCACTTAAGTAACTATATTTACCCTCCAATTTAGATGAAAACCAAATCTAAATACAGTATTTGCTCATAAGATTATGACAGCTCCCTCTTGTCAAGCAGGCTACAAACCCATGATTGCTACAGAGGACAAATTAGACTGCCAGAGAGACCTTAATTCAGAGATTTCCTATGTAAAGTTTTCACTGTAGATGGATATGAATTATAATTCATAACTCGACAAACATTTAAAATTTTAAATTATAATCAAGTAATACGAATAGAAAATCTTATATTGAGAAAAATAACAAATTAACAAATCAGCCCATAGTATAAGGTATTAGGCAAAACATCATTATTCCATTCTGCTAACACTAGCCAGAAGAAACACTGACTTAATGGTGAATACAGGATACGCAGCACCAATCCACTGGTTTTAATGCAAGTGGCAAATTCTCAGCACTTCCAACACAGCCTCAGGTCTGTGTTATAATCTTGGTACTGGGAGGAATGCTTAAATGTTCTCTTCTATTACTGTAAACAGAAGGATTTCCTGATGAGTTCAGGTTGATGGGCAGTCTGTTTGCAAATGTGTCCTGCCTAAATTATAGATGCAGAAGCCACAATTAATCAGCTTCTATAGTTCTCATTAAAAAGTTAACTGTACTGCAAGGTAAAAATAAATTTGCAGACAGCTACCTACTGCATTTGCCTTACATTTATTTCAGAGGCAAACCCCCAGCATCATTATTAAAGAGAGTGGAAAAGATCCTTAGAATGAAAAACTGCATCAGAAATGAAAATGTAGGAAGCTCCCCATTTGCAGTTTCATTTCATTTCCTCTCCAACTGCTACGGATAACCTAGTATTGTGTTTTATTTGTTTTCTTTATATCTCAGAATAAATACAGTTCCAGATTCATAAACAGAATTCACAGATCATTTAAGGCTGAATCAGTAATAAGCCTGACTCTGTAATAAGTCCCAACATCTTTAATTCGCTTCCTTCTTCCTCTGGGTTCTGTAAAGCTTTTCATTTTGCAACTATTGTCCTTTAGACTGTATTCCAGCCTAAGCATTTTATTTGCCATTTGATTATCTTGCTGCTTTTGCCATGACCACAAAATACTGAAATCCTGGCTTATAAACCCCAAGGCTTTCAAGAGACTGGACAGCTAATATCTGACAACAAAATTCACTGTCTCCATAGTAGCTAATATGTACTAGCCCTAAACCTTAAGGGGCTACAAATATAGGCTACCAATTTATAACGTGCATCCATCCTATATGAATTTTCAACAACAGGAGAGCAAGTCAGCTGTCTCTTTCCTCTAAAAAAAAAATTATCTGAAATTACATCTCAAAATCTGGACAGATCTGCATAATACGAGAGCAAAGCAAGCATTAATGACTCCAAAGCATTTTTTTTTCTTGTTGATGCCAGTAATACTTGGCATAAATCTATGAGTTTTAAGCAAATCATCTCAATAATAACCTCTTAAAATTGCTTGCAACACCTCTCAGTTGACTGGAGAGGACTCTTTTTGTCTGTTGCTTCTTTACTCATTGCATTATCTCAAAAAGTACCTATGTAGGCTTTTCGAGCGTTCAAACACCGGTACCATTAAACTTATAGATTACCATAAAACTTATTGCCAAGTTTCCTGGGTTTTAACAAACAATACCTCCCATCTCCCTCCAAGTGCTTTAAAAGAAAGCCAGCATCATTGTATCTAATTTTACACGTAAAAAACCCCAAAGAAGTAGCTTGTGTCAGATCACCCAAAGACCAGCAATAGAGACAGGCAGAGCACTCAGGCTCCTGAGCTTTGGGACAGCAGTTTTGCTGGCAGGCCACACCTACAGAGTGACAGCCACGCACCGTCGCAGCAAAATTCACATTTGCCAGAGAATTCCCATCACGGTCGAGGGGACAACTCATACATTTAAATGTAAACAGGTACCCATAACACCCGAGAGAGTTAGTACCTCTTCTACAGAGAAGCAAAGATAGAATAGCATGTTAATAAAACAGCATTTTTTTGGTATTTTAAGTTCCAGAACAAAATAGCATTTTGCTAAGAGCTAACTCCACCGCCATTTAGTAAAATGCTAACCATGTATTAGAACGTTTGCTTCATTATCATTGATTTCATTTCCTTTCATTCCTAACTTAATTTTGATGACTGACCCATAATAGCTAGATAAGGAAAGAAACATCTCTGTTTATCAGGCAAACCCTTATGTGGCTTTTTGCTCCATCGTTATGAAATTAAAGCCAGGGAGTGAACGCTATGGGCAAACTGGTAAAATGTGTTTATTTCCCCTGGGAAAATATGTCAGCAGAAAAGTGAACAACTATATGCACACATATTAGAAAGCATTAATAAGGCTTGCCATTCTAGAGCTGTTTAAAAACTGCCTTTGGTGTTCACGGACTACTTGCATCTGAACATATATCTATCTGGATATACGTATATTTTTCTCTTTCCTAATGATAATAATAAAACTGTATGTATGAAGGAAATCTATTTTTACAAATGGATTACAAGTCTGTCTGCTGCTTTTCCATACAATTTAAAAGGAAATTGCTGTATGAAGAAAAGATGTTGCAATCTTTTCCTGACTTTGAAAATCCTACATAGGTCACGACATGGGATTTTTCTCTGGCAAAGCTGTCATCCTTCGGCCCCAACAGTGCAGGAGAAGGAACAAGGTGACTGAGACTGCGGTTTAATCAGGTCCTAAATCTATTCACTTGACAAATCCCAGAAACAAGCTGGCAATAATTCATCTGTTACTGCTCGCTCTTCATTTTCCAGCAGGTGAAAGGAGCAGCCAAAGAGAAAAGCCCTCAAAGCCTCCCCGAAAGCGGCGTACAACGCCGGCCGCGGGGAAGGCAGTCCAGTGCTCATCTCCTGCAGGAGAGCAGCCCCTTCTTCCTCAGCACAGCGGCCTCTCGCTCCGTTAACGAAGGACCTAATGGGAGCCAGCAAAAGCATCCCCTGCTCTCCCAGAGATCTCTCACCAGTGGCTGGGGGGAGTGGAAAATGGACAAAAGAAAAATTAAAGGGCTTGAGATTTCAACAAAACTCCTAAATTGGGAGAGCGGTGTGGTGGTGGGGAGGGTGTTTTTATAACCTCTGTATACTGCTGACAAGCACCCAAGATGTGCCACTTTACACCAACAGCTTCTATGAAGTCAAAGCAGTATTTGTTTTAACGTTAATTGAACAGCACGTATAAGATAGAACTGTTGTCTAGGTACTTCACTGCTACAGCAGGGTGATGGACTCCATGAGCAACACGAAGGGAGAAAGAAAATCCGCTGTTTGGCAGAAACAATCTGCTCAGCGAGTCTGGGAGTCACAAGGCACAGGACAGAGAGTGTTTAAATGCCAGACCCGGCTTCACCTTCCCTGGGTTTTGATCACCGCAGTTACTCGACTTTAGCTAAAGCCAGGAGAATTATATCAGGCCCTGTAACACAGCCAGGTGAGTCATCATGCAGGAGCTAAGCAGGGAGTTAATAAAAGTCAGGTGGCCGTAAATCTACGGAGAATGAATTTCACAGAAATCTTTCCATTCCTGGTGGTTGCACACTCAGTCACAAACCCATCCCTGAGTCTGTTCCCAGGCATCCCACATTCCCAGCTTGCATCGCTGCAGGCACCGATATATATATATACACATACATACATAGATATAGATATATATAGGCAGCATCCCCACTACGGTTAACCCTAACAAAATTCCCAGAACTAACTGCAGTTAACTTTATATCGAAACCGGCCCTTTATGTAGACTGTCAAGCAGATATTGGCAGCTGATATTTGGAAGGATTTCCTGTGGTAATTTCCAGGCAAGCAAAAAGGACATTAATTAGACATTATCATCACATATGATGAATAACACAAGACAGCAGAACCCTGCTCAGACAGAAAAAAACCAGAATACGAAACGACACTGATTTTTTTAATTAGGCCCACTCATAACATTTGTCCTACTGCTATAAAAGATCTTTGGCGCAGCAGCTCTGTATTTCTACATGATAAAGTCACTATTACAAATACTATGTCTCTTGCAACTTATTAAAAAAAAAAAGAAACACCCAAACTTCTAAAACACCTCAACATTTTCTGAATTAGCAACACTCTAAAATGTGTTTGCAACTACGTGCACTTTCATGAGTTATTTTTAAGGCAGTATTTATGGGAAAATGAAAATAGTCCCAGTTGCTGTCAGCATCGGTTTCTTCCAAACTGTTGACTAAGACGTTTTGTGCACTGAAGACATTTGCAGCCAGTGTAGTTCAAAGATGTAAGGCCTGCTCTGCTTTCCTTGCAGGCAAGCAGAACCTTCCCATTGATTTTAATGGGACTTGAATTTAGTCCACAGAGACACACAAAGTGAGGCTTTTTTAGCACTATTAGTGATAGCATCTGCCACTATATTTCCTATGAAAAGAAAGCCTATGCAATACCTTTGAGGTATTTGAAACAAGCTGTTAATGTGTACGCTTTCAATCTCTACTAGAATATTGCTTGCAATCTCAAAGTCAAACCCGGTAGCATATGCAAGCTGGAATTTAACGCCATGGTACATATTGAAGACATTTAACACTAGATGTCAAAATAAGCATGTATCCGTTAAAACTCCTATTACAAATACATCCACTCAAAGTCAGATGCTGCAATATAAAAGAAAAGTGTGCCTGGAATGTATTTAACGTCAGGAAGGATAAACTAAAATGTAAGAATGCTATTTCTTTTCCCAGACTCGAGCTATGTTTATCAGATCACCAGATTGGGGATAGAAGCGATGCAGTATTAAATCAAGACCAAAAAAAATAATACCATTGATATAGCACTGATAGTCTAATCACAACCCACAAAGGCAAAGGCTGAGCTCAGACTAAGCACCTACCATTTATTTGTCAGAGCTTTACCCCACTAATTATTAACAGAATTTGTTCTAACCCACAGGCATGACATGTCTCTCTGAATATCACATTTACCCCAACATCTGCTTATAAAGCCTATCAAAATACAAGTGTCTCTCATGTCCGACTTTTCACAAATTGCATTTGTTTTAGGATTAAAGCAGGGAATTATTCTGTCTTTGGATAAAAGGGTTTATTTGACACTTGTCTTTGCTCACCATAACGCTCCACAACATTTAGGCAGTAATGACTTGCATTTATACAGTCTGCTCAAGTCCTATTAAGCTGCAGTCGAGTCAATTTTAACTCAAGTTGTAGAATACACAACAGTAACATTTAACTGTACAGCACATCAGTACAAGCTATCGAAATTGCAAAATGCACAACACATCATTGTCTGTGACAGGTATGAGTGCACATAACAAAAACTTGATGGATGTGAATGTTGTCCCATTGCTCTACTTTTTGGTGGTCTTGGCTTCTCTGAGATTGCAGAGCCACACACAGCTCAACTGTAAGAGAATAAAGGGCAACCATGGAAGCACAGCAATATCTCTTGTCCAGAAAGGTACAAACTCACAAGATTATCAGTCTACTTGATAGAATCACAGAATCGTTTGGGTTGGAAGGGACCTCTGAAGATCATCTAGTCCACCACCTCCTACAATGCTTCCCTAGCTTCCAGAATTAGGATAAAGACACAGTGGGGTTTTTTTCCCCATTAAACAGTAACTATTACATCAGGATACAGGGGAAGTCTAAGAAACTCCTGCAGCTATGGGTAATTCACCATGGAGTGAAGCTGCAGCTTGCCTAGCTGTATCGGCCTTCCCCTGTAGCTTCTTGTCTCCTCTCTCTACTGCCAGCAATGTTCAGACCTAGCCATAATTTGTATGAATCCAAAAGGGAAGTACGGTAAATAAGCTTTGCCAAGGTAAGAGAAGGACGTCAAGCTGCCTCATAAGGGATCATTATATGTCAAGGTGAGAGTATTCACCTTACCATTACATTATTGACCAAGTTTCATTTGCAAGCAAGCGCACTCTGGGCACTCTCCTTTGGCATTGCCATCGCTGTAGCAAATCCCTTCGTCATTTCCTACACACACACTAATTGCATATTCCTGCCCCTGAGTTTTGCTCTGAATTGAGGCACTTATATCACCTTTCCTTTTAACCTGATCTTGTCCATGTCAAGTGCAATTCTCTTTTTGTTGCACATGGATGGATTACATGGGCTCTTATTGTTCCCAAAGGACTTTTACATCGTAACTAGGGCTGCAAGACACATAGCCAGAAAAAAAGGCCAACAGGGAGATTTTGAATGTGTAAGATAATTTGTCTCCAGTTGGCTTTCAATAGGAACCAGGTGCCATTGCACTGATGTTAGGCTTCTCTCATCTTTAAAATGAAGCCGCTTTGGGCTTCACCACCAAGAGCTGTCACTATCTGCAAAGGGCAGTATTTCTGAAATAAGGATTTTCATATTGTTTGGCAGGAAGGTCTCCAAAGAACACAGCAGAAAGACAAACTTTTGGCTGCCGTGATCTCAGCAGAGAGTGAAAACGACAAGTTACATTATCAGCAATGGGCTTGGGAGTGTTTTATACTTTAAGCTATGCACAGGAATGTGGAACTGTGATGAGAAACTGAAAGTATAATTAATATTATGAAAAACAAAAATTAGGACAGCAACACAGTAATCTGCTTATTCATTTCCATAGCTGCTACCCTAAATAAGTATTTATATTAAGACATTCCTGTGTATTCCTACACAATCTTCTCTACAAATGGTTTTTAGATTTCAAAAGATAGAACTATTTGGGTAAAAAACTGGCTGGGTGGTGGCCAGTCACCATGGTGTTCCCCAGGGCTCAGTATTGGGGCCAGTTCTGTTTAATATCTTTATCAATAATCTGGACGAAGGGATTGAGCGCACTCTCAGTAAATTTGTGATCATCCCCCTGTACTCAGCACTGGTGAGGCTGCCCCTCAAATACTGTGTTCAGTTTTGGGCCCCTCACTACAAGACAGACATTGAGGTGCTGGAGCGTGTCCAGAGAAGGGCAACCAAGCTGGGAAAAGGTCTAGAGCACAAGTCCTACAAGGAGCGGCTGAGGGAACTGGGGTTGTTTAGTCCAGAGAAAACAAGGCTCAGGGGAGACCTTACTGCTCTCTACAACTACCTGAAAGGAGGTTGTAGCGAGGTGGGTGCTCGTCTCTTCTCCCAAGCAGCAAGTGGTAGGACAAGAGGAAATGGCCTCAAGTTGCACCAGGGGAGGCTTAGATTGGATATTAGGAAAAATTTATTTACTGAAAGGGTTATCAAGCATTGGAACAGGCTTCCCAGGGAAGTGGTTTAGTCACCATCCCTGGAAGTATTTAAAAGATGGTAGATGTCGTGCCTAGGGACATGGTTTGACAGTGTCAAAACTTGACATTGGACTTGACAGTGTAGGTTAATGGACTTGATGATCTTAAAGGTCTTTTCCAACCTAAATGATTCTATGATTTCTGCTTTTAAAAAATCTGTCCTGTGTTTGGATAGAATATTTTTATTTATGATTTCTTCTCACTGGATGCTTAAATGCATAGGTGCAGAATTGCTCGCTCTCAGGACATTTTCTGTGCAGTTATAGAAGAGCTACTAACTAAAAGCCTGTGGACTCAATATTCCTCTGTCTTTTACTTTTTGTGGTTGCCAAGATCAGATCCAGTGCCCGGCAAAGGCAATGGAAAGATTCCCACTGTTTTCAGTATTTTCCAATGGCTACTGATTTTTTGTTTGGCCTGCAATCCCTCCTTTAGGGAATATAAATCTGATTCAAATCAGACTGGCAGCACATAAACTGGAGAATGGAACTCCTCTTCCCTTAAAATCAGCTCTTATACACATGATACAGCTTTGGAAATATGTTTCTCTGCTAGTATTTACTGCCTGTGAGTCATTCTGCCAAACTGACCAAGACAGAAATGCTTATTGGGGTGCAACAGGGAAGCAAGACCAGTTACCCCATGAGTCAACCCCATGCTCAAGGCAGCTGGCAACCACCCTCTTCCCCCTGCACAAGTGAACACCGAGGTAGCTAGAAAGAGATGCCTGTAAGATGCACAAGTGGTTAATACACAAAATAATAGAAAAAAGATGAAAGAAGATAGAGAAGCAGTAAAGACATATGATTCAGCAAAGGATCACCAAGATGAATGTAAAAGACCACATGGGAATGCTCCAGAACAAACAGCATGTTAAAAATCACACACGTCATCGGCATGTTTTCCTAATAAGATAGTATTTGCTTCAATTCTTGAACATCAGAGTTTCCTAAAAGACACCTTAACACACTGTGAGGTGCTTGGTTTTTTTTAACAATAGCTATACCCTGAAATTAGCTTCAGAAGAAATTCAAAGTATCACATGACTCATCATCATTTCTTCTACTTCCCCATGCCTCTCTTGCCACTGCCACGTCATTTTTGAAAAGAAAGTCAAATCTCTAGCACTGGGCAAGTGAGTCTGTATACAGGTTGTCATTTCAGCAGTTGAAAGCACATGGACACTCTGCACAATATCAAAACATCTTTCCGACTTCTAACAGCTTATCTGATCTTCAGACAACCATCATTTAAGTCATTTTTTTTCATTAGAGCACAATCTAGCAAAGTCTTGGGCACCTATCGTCATCACCGAGTAAGCTGTGCAAGCCATACTGTGAATAATAAAATATTCTCAGTGAAGAAAACAGCTCAATATTTAACCATTGCCAGAAGCACCACTTTCATTTGCAAGGCTACTCTACACTAACTTGGCACCTGGCATCCTCAGTTTTGAGAAGAGCTTGGTAGAAAGTGTTTGGTAAATCATAAGTTTCAGGCATAACCTCTCAGAAATAACCTGAGTGCCGTGACCAGTATCCACAAGCTTTCCACTCTCAAAGAAAAGGAGGTAACCTAGTATTCTTCAGATCAGCCCAAAGCAGTTTTATTACAGGAGAGACTTAAAAACAGAGTACCCGGTTAGGACATTGACTGGAGCATCGGCATCAAAGAAAAAAGAGGAAAACTACACCGCAGAGTGCGTGCCTCCCTCTGCCAGGCTCCCCACGCAGATTGGAGCGCGATGAGCATCCCTACCCTGAGAGCAGGACTCACAGCAGACCCGACCGCTTTGACTCACAAACAGCAAGCAATGCGGGTGGGGGAACTGCTGCTTTAAATATATTTCCAGAGACTATCACGTTTCCTTGCAATACAAATGGAGTACCATTTCTCATTCTTCAATGACAGAAAAAAAATACACATACATTATTTTTTTTTCCCCCTTTTTCTTCTACAAATTCACATGATATCATTGCATAAGAGACTGTTGCCAGTGAAAATTCAAATCAAGCAGCATCAAGTTCACGTTCCCATTTGGCCACTACAGTTTTACTCCACCAACAACGTAACCAGGGCAAGAAAGCTCTCTGCCCTAAATCCAGTAAGCTGACTAAATCATCATGCTTTTGTTGTCGGCATCTCTCAGCCACCTACTCCCTTTTTACTCCCAACTCCCTGCAGAAAATAACCATGACATACAGGCACATCAGAAGATGGTTTTGAAAACCGGGAATTGAAGTGCAGACCCTGCTGCCATCAGTTTACTAGGAGACTCTGTCACATCAACCAGCGGCTACTCAAACTGCTCACTACTTCTTCAGACAGGCTAAAATTAGATTTTGGACATCGGGTCATAAAGTGTAATTTGAAAACGTATGTATCATCTCTAAAGCCACAGACAATGTATCTAGCTTCTGTAGGTTCAACAGTATAATTATATACCATACAAAATAGCAGTAAAGCTGAGAAGAGTAAAGTTAAAAGCAAACACTTTAAAAAGATATGTCTTATGTAGATGTCACCTAACAAGTTACAATTTTGCAATAGTTAGTCCTTGGCTTCAATACCATCATAAACATCAATTAGTCACAGGAGTAATGACCCCCCAAATATTCACTCAATTACAGCAGCCTTGAAATCTTCATCACTATTAGCAGTTAGGTACATTACTTTTCCTATCTTTAAAACAGAGTTCTTGCCCACTTTGGATGAGAGAATGGCTATTGGGATTTTTCTCAACCAGGCAAAAGTGTGTATGAATCCCTCAGATAAATATATGCTAATTCAGGCTTCTTGTAAGCCATCAGATCGGCAAACACGAAATTATACAACTTAATTTCTCCCATAGCTGTCCCTAAGAATATATATTTTTAAAAACTTGGTCTTTTAGAATTAGAGTTTAAATGTCCTCAGATGCCCTGTTTCTCTGGCGGCTCATTTCTTGCCTTAAGAGAGTTTCTGTGGAATTGAAAACATCTCCATTAAGTCTGATGCCATTACTCTGACCTCTATTTTGTCTCAGCTGACCTTAGACTCTAAGCAATAGCCTTTGCTCGAGGCTACCTCTTGTTTCAAAAGTTCCAGAGGATCCACGCTTCGCCAAGACTCGGGACGCAATATGGATTTCCACTTCTGTTCAAATTAGTCAATAAAATATTATCGTTTGTTTGTTTATGAGACCTTGCTTCTACTTTGTCTTGCTACAAAGGTTTGCGGAATGCAAGTGTTTAACTTGAAATCTGTGTTAAGAAAATTTTTCCTTGGCTAAACTACTTACTGCTGTATCAAAACGGCGGCTATTATTTAAGACCCCAGATTCAAACCAGATCATGGCTGGTCCAGATAATGGCAACCTGGTAAAGGCCAGATGCGAGAGCAGCTCTTTCTGGCGATTTCACTAGGACAGCTCCCAAAACTGTTAAAAGATCACATTTCTCAGACTGGATAAGAAATATCTCCAATGCACCCCTGAGGTCTAAAAAGTTGTTAGCAGAGAGTGCTGCAGGAGCAGCAGCCCAGAAGTGCTGTGCTTTCAGCAGCGACACAAATGAGGACCCGGTCGCAGTCACAGGATCGAGCTGTTATTCCTGGATTGTAAACAAACACCCATTTCCAAGGCTTCAAGCCAACACAGCCCATACTGATAAGGCAAAAAAAAACCCAAACCAACAAACAGATAAATCCTACGTTGCTCTATAGTGACAGTAATGCGCTCTGCAAAACACATTCTTTTGTGTTTTGTTGAGGGTTTTTTTGTTATTATTCTTTTCCCAGTGCTGGTGAGGCCTCCCCTGGAGTCCACTCTTCAAGAGAAGAAATAGGAAAGAGGCCAGAAGAAGGAACCAAAAAGCAACGAGCAGCTTTGAACAAAGTGGGTTTTCATCATCTAGCCATGAATGAGCATTGCAGGACTTGGGTCTGATGGTCTAGAAAAGAGACAGCTGGGGAGGGACACGATACCGACATCTCAGTTTGCAAAAGGTGTCGAGGAGGCAATCCATCGCTCCCCACGTGGGACGGGAGCGGAGGATTGCAATTTAGACGTACGAGTCCACAGAACTCTGTGAGAAGCAGAGCAGGCTGCCAGCCGAGGCGATGAAGCCTTCTTCACCGGGATTATCAGGAAAAGGTTGGGCAAGTGTCTGTCAGTCAGCGTCTACGTGCCACCTCTCCGGGCACAGAAATGGCCTCTCCAAAGCCTCTTTCTGTAACAGAGACTTCCCGTGATTACCAAAGCTCTCCCTTGCAGTTTCAGAAAGTAAGGTCCTCATGCCCCGAATCCAAGACGTGCATTTGATTTTAAACAGTTGCATAACTAATAGATATAGTTAGGTATATATATATTTTTTTTAATAACTTGCCCATGGCTGCACAGTTGTGGCTGAAACTTAATGAAAAGCTCCCTTCTGTAACCTGCAACTGTGTGTGTGTGTTAACTAAAGAAAAATGCTTTGCAGCAATACGGAATAAAAACGACAGCCTACAAATTCAAAATAATTAGCTTGAAAGAAGTTATTTATAGGTAGGAATTTCAAAAAGCCTGTATATCACAGACTATGTCTGGATTTTTCACATGTTGAAATCTGAATTTATCTGATTTTTTTAAATTTTTTTTTTAATATCCTGAGATGCTCTTTACTAGGATAGGAGAGACCATCAAACCTTATTCTTGTTAATACTGTCAGATCTTATCTTACATTCACTGTGCTGTTAGGATCAATATTTCTTTGCTCAGCACATCTCTAATAGAGCAGCAGAACTGATGCAGAATCTTTGAAGTGTGCCACCCTCCTTACCTTCTCCAAAAGCGAAGGGAGAAGCACAATAAGCCATTGACATTTATTGCCACAATTTCTGAGAGTAGCATTTTATCCCTCTGAAGACGCATCTTAGTCTCTTTTAATTAAATTTATTGTTGTAATTTACATGATGTATTGTTGTCACATACACTGATGCCCTTCTGTCACCATTTTTAAGAGCTCTTTGAAATCTATCTGACCTTATGGCACATCTAAATTTTTCCACAGGTCAATGTGTAGGTGTTCATAACAGGTATTAAACTCTAGAAATGGTTAAGCGTTGTAATTTCTTCACTTTAAAAGAGTAAAAATTCAGTAGCACATCTGATAGAATACACGAAGTCTGTATTTTCGACTGGAGTAAATCCTGCTCCTATGCAAGACAACAAGAAACTTCTCACCCACTGTGCAGAGTGGGAAAAGGATTTGGTTTATAGTGAGTAACAATAACAGGGATAACTGGAAATTTAATACTTGCTCTTGGTCCCAAAATGAAACTGGACACCCATTGTGCTGGATGCTTTACGAACACATAATAAAATTATGGTCCCTGATCCAAAGACCTTTCATGGTAACTGTAGAAACAGAGACCACAAATGAATCTACTGAACAGATGGCAGCGACGAGAGCATCGGGTGACAGGTAAATCTATACTGCTATGAAATACTGTGGGTAGTCTTTAAGTGGAAGCGTGCAAACAGGCTCCTTACCTGCAACGCATGCTGCGAGGACAAATCACAGCATGTCCCTGCTGCACCCCACAGGAGGAGGCAACGCTTCTGCCGTGCACCCCGCAGGCCACCACCGTACCCAAAACAGGGACGAATAAACGCGAAACAGGGACCCAGGAAAATCTGCGCAAGCAAAATGCTGCATGCACAAGAACAGAGGACAGCATGTACAGAAAAACTTTATTCTGCCTGTCCATCATATCTGTAGGTGAATTACACACAGGGGCACCTCGCTTTTGGTGGGGCATGATATTTTACATTCAGACCCAGCTCCCTCTCCTTTCCCCCATTTTCCACACTTGTTTTCATCAAAAAATCCCCATCTTCACCAGCAAACAATAGAAGAAACACTAGCCTTTCAGTCAAAGAAATATACAGCCTAGAGAACAACTGAGCTCTACACACATACCGACTGAAGACCAGGACTGCTGGTTACTGAAATCCCAGTGGATTCATTTCCTGGGAAAACAATGGTTTTCCTCTCTGCCTTGGGTCAGCGCCTCTTTGACTTCTTTGTTTGATGTTTGTGCCACATATTTTCACAAGAAGTTGCAATGTTCTTAGTACCCGTTCTCTGGCACGCTTATGTGCCTGCACGCTGGCATACATTAATACAAATGAGTTTACATTGTATTTCAGTTAATAGGATTTAAATGTGACCATGCAAAAATCTGCTCCGCAAGTAATATGAGTTTGTTTAATTATACAGTTCTCAGAGCTTACTTTCTTTGTGTTTACAGTCCCGTATCCTGAGTGTCTTTGTGGTTTGCTGTAGGAGGAGGGCATAATTAAACTTTAACAACTTTTCTTTATTAATTTCACTTAACAGTCCCATAGAGAGAAGAGGCACTCTTATCTGGAATGGCTGTAATTTATTGCCTTCCCACTCTGATATTGCCTGCTGCAAGGAGAAAAGCTATAAAATAATATGTTGGATCAGTCTTCCACCTGGACCTCAGGGCAAATGAGGACATCCTCCCCTCCTCCTCCTCTTCCTCTCCCAAATCCCCTCTTGTCTTACATGCAAGCAGCACACACCTCCTGTGCCTTGCAGTCCAACTACTTTCCACTTTTTCCAGTTCAACGAACGTTTCTCCCTGACCATTTCTGTGGTCACCCAAAAGAAGTTTTGCCATACAAGTGAATTAATTGCAGGTTTCAGTGTATCATCCCAAATACGGCATTAGTTTATTCATTCTGAACTTCCGTGCCTGCAGGCTAGTTCAGATTGAGGCAGAAATACAACTGAGCTTTTAAACAACAGGTCATCCCCCCCAATAAAAACTGCCACCGTAATTACTGTCACTCCTGGTGGCGGTTAAAAAATCAGAGCAATTAGAAGTGGCAAAGCCAAGCGTGTCACCTAGCGTATCCCTCTGCAAGTCCATGATTGTTCTCTACATTTCTTCCATGCAGCTTGACAAGACTTGTTAAAAATGCCCAAAGCAATTAAGTTTCAGCACCTTCTTTTGGGAGAAAATTCCAGGTTGTAACAGATTTCACTGTCTCAACGAGTTCCCTGATATTCAATCTAAATTTCACTTAATAATTTCCTCTCATTATTTGCTTCTTCAGGCTTATTGTCAAACCCTTCCTCTTCATCCAGCACTACATCCTTCAGGTATATAAAAGCATTATCTACTATTCTTTCCTAATTTAACCGCCACATTTTCCACATCATTTTTGCTCCTCTTGGTGATAGAGGATGACAGAGAATGAATTTAGCTTAATTTTAAATCCCCGTGTCACCTTTCCTGAAGTCACGTTAGCACATTGTACCACGATGACTTGCACTGTTGTTGTTGTGTACTTACGTTGTTAGTCTAGGAGCCAATGTGAACACAGTAATTCACGTAGATAGTTATAAAGAAATTCTTTCAAATGACAGAATTATTTACTCCTGAACACTTTTCTGAAACGGCATGAATCTGATCATTGTGGGGCATACTGCAAATTTCATCTTTTTGCAAAAAGTATAGAAATTACATGGGAGAGGAAGACAAAACTGTACAGTTGCAGAGCAATAGCAAGGTGGAAGGTACTCTAATTTTCAGACTCACCTGATTTGCCCGGTGTACGTTATATACTTTCCTTCAGCATTTACTTAATGTTTATAAATACATATCACTATAGATAGTAGCTCTTAATCATTTTCAGTATTTAGTATAATAAACATCTAGCCAAAAAGTCTTACTGAAATTTTCTGTACTTGGTGAAAGGCCTCTAGGTACATAGTGTTCATTTATTTCCTGCCCTAAAAAAACACAAACAGAAACAGCAGATGAGGACATTTGCATTCTAAACTCAACAGACAGCTGAAGTTGAGCTACATGCCTAGAAAATAAGCTCTTGAGCATGCCCTTGATGACAGAAGAAAACCCATTAGTGTATCTTGAAAGTGCCTGCTAGAAGATCTGATCATTTCAGCTTGGTCAGCTATCATTCATCAACTGTTTGATAGCAGATGCGAATTCAAACTCCCCAGATCAGATAAAAATTGTGCCTGAGAGTTTAGGACACAATCAATATAAGTAGATAAGAAATAGACACACGATCCCAAGAACCGTGTTTCTGTGACTACAATGACGCAAGATCTTGTATACAACATCAAAAAATGACTCTCAATGTCAGAAGCAGCATGCAGGTGGCCTGCCTTAGTGTCAGATGGTGAAATAACAGCACTTTGCCAGTGCAAAGTAGACAGAGATTAAGGGCAAAGAGCACTCTGGTGTCATGATACTGTCTGTCCCCATCAGCTTAAGAAATACTTTTAGCCAACCAGGACAGATACAACCACAGTCAGAGTCCCAGGTAAGTTATCAGCAAATTCTTTGTCCAAGAGAGAGCAAATGCCATAATGTATTTGGCTATTATGTAGCAGTATAAGTGATAAGACAATCTCTGTATCCTTTCTTCCCACTCAGAGCACAAATACAGTCAGGCACAACCCTGATTTTAAAATGTAAAAAAAAAAAAAAAAAAAGCAGTGACAATACTAGGAAATTGAATTTGGTTGCATCGTGTGACACGGCATGAATAAAGTTTGATTCTCAGAAATGCTGCAACAATTTCAGGTTCAGAAAGTAACCTAATTAAGAATTTCAAGTCTACATAATAAAGATCCCATCTCCTTTTTTACTCTCATTCATCAGCCCCACTGAAGTTAGCAGGAGGCATTTTCTGGCACTGAGAGTATTACATCTCAAGTGTCTATTGTGCTAAATTGGTGCAGCTTGTGCTATCACACTTATGCATATCTGTAATATTCTGCTCCTGGAGCAGCTGTATTCATGTCTTCCTTTCTCCGCATGGAGCAATAAATAAGCCTGCACTGTGTAACAGCATATGGCCAACTGTAAAAGCACTGTCCCCTCCCTTATAACCCAGCAAACGTGATTTTTGCCATAAATAATAAAAGGCCATAGGTTTTACATTGATTTGGCAGAGCACGGTCTCTGCAGTTGTCTGGGATTGCCTTGGCCTCAGCAGGCTTTAGCGTGTTTTAGCACTTGTCTAGCGGGTCAAGTGATAATTCCCTAATCTGTTTTATTTTAAATTCTGCAAATACAATAATAATATGCAGTAAAGGCCTAACAAACCCAGGTAGTCCCTGCATAAAAACAATAACCCTTTATGGTAGTTGATGCTGGGAGTGCAACTTCCAAGCTTGAGCAAGAAACCAATGAAAAGGAAGCAAACAATGATGAGAAACATAAAAACAAACCCAGACTCGAGACCGAGGAGGCAGAAATTCTACAGCTAACATCACAGAGCTCCTGGTGAAGACCTCGAGGTGGCCCAAGACTTGTCACAGCCCCCCTTCTGCTCTGCTGGAGGCAGGCTGAGGCTGCTGACCACAGGATCCAGAGCTGGGGGGTAGAGCATAGCACTAGAGAAAAGGGATAGTAAGAAATGAGGTCTGTCCATAACAATTTCAACTGTGTTATTAATGAGGATTTTCTATATTCATTTGATATTTTGGAGTATGTTAGAGCATTAATTGTACTATGAATAAATTCTTTGCTCCATATATATGGTGTATTCTCTTTTTAATGTTCTTCCTGTTACGCTTTTGGGGTTTTTTTTAATATATATATATAGAGAGAGAGAATAGAATATAGACTAGAATAGAATAGAATGATAGAATATCTCAAGTTGGAAGAGGCACATAAGGTTCATCAAGCCTAACTCCCTGCTCCTCGCAGGACTACCTAAAACTAAACCACATGACTAAGAGCATCGTACAGACGCTCCTTGAACTCTGACAGGCTTGGAGCCGTGATCACTGCCCGGGGGAACCTGTTCCAGAGACAGACCACCCTCTCAGCGAAGAGCCTTCTCCTAACGTCCAACCTGAACTGCCCCTGATGCAGCTTCATTCCATTTCCACGTGTCCTATTGCTGGTCACCAGAGGATCATATATAACCCGTTATTACTCTTCCTCTTACACTGTGGAAAACTTAATTGTCTCGTGAAAGCTTTGTATCGCATGCTTTTCAAATAATGTGTAAAGTTTTCTTTATGATGAAGGCAAGAACTACAGGGGAAACTGCTCATCACATCTGCCCTACCTGGTCGTTCTACTGCAAGACTTTTAGTGCATCATGTTTCTAGTAATGAAATAATTACATTGCATGGCTATACACATAACAAATACCATTTAATTAGGTAGGAAAGAGTTGGAGTTAAACTTGCAGGTTTTTCTAAATGAACATTTTAGGAATGATTAAACTTGACTACAGTGAGGTATGGCCCCTTGCTAGAGCTGTAATACCTCAGGAAAGCTTCTTGGCAAGCAAAGTCACTCCTCATGAATGTATGATCTTAATCACAGCTAATGGATAAATTAAAAATGTCAAAATCAGGGCAGCAGGTTAAGTGAATACACTGGAAAAAAAGAGTAATAAGAAAGAACAGCAGGAACTGAAAAATGTTTCCTTATTATATTAGAGATTTTCCTGCTCTCTCAGTTTTCGTCCTTTAATCCTCCTGAATCAACCTGCATGTGGCTTGTTCAGCAGATAGATGATAGGCACTGAAAGAAGAAAATTGAGCTGGCTTTCAGCTGCGTAATGGTGTACAGGCAAGGAAGGGCACTGAGAAGCTTGGAGTGCCTCATAACAGTACCATCCACTGAGCAGCTTGCCTTTGTGAAATATTATCAACTTAACCTGAATAAAATCTGAGCCTAGCAGGCAGGACGTAGAAAGAGGTCAGGATATGTTATTCTCTCCCTGTGGAAACGAGGAAGGCCATAGCTGGTTGCGCACCTTCCTTTTCTTACACTGTTTCAGAAATTGGGAGAAAGTAGGATAAATCAGAGAGAGGCCCAGACCCTCAGAATTGTTTGTAAACAAATCATCTGCACATCAGGACTAGGCATGCTCCTGGACCAAACTGCAGAGATTTGCTGAACCGGGCTGGTCGCTGCAGGGAATGCCAGAGTCATGCAGGCTGGCCAGTACCAGGTCATCTAGAACAACCCCATGTCCAAAACAGAACTAACTTCCAAGTTAGAGCAGATTGCTCAGGACCTTCTCCAGCTGAGTTTGGAAATTCTCCAAGGATGGAGATCCCACAACTTCTCTGGGTATTCTGCTCCAGTGCTGAACTGCTCCCATGGTGAAATTTTTTTTTCCTTTATGTAAAATCAGAATTTCCCTTGTTTCAACTTATGATGCCTCATTTTTCATACTGCACCTCTGAGAGATGTCTGGCTGCCTTCCCTCAACGCTCCTCTTCGCATTTCCTTATTTGTAATGCCGTCCCCTGACCATCTTCTGCTTTCCCTTACATGCTCCTCTGGTTCACCAACATCTCTCTCTCACATTGGAGACACTGCTCCAGAGGCATTTTATCACCAGCACCAAGCAGTGCTAGTCACTGTCCTCAGTCAATAGAATCCCATGCAACCATCTCCTAAGCAAGCCTGGACAACAATATCAGTTTTATCAGCTATTCTGAATACTCTAGAACAACCCCTAGAACAGAACAAATGTTCGCCCATCTCAGCTGTAATGATCGCTATTGCTCAAAGGGATGCTTGCTTTTGTGTTTGTCCATTACCTCAAACTAATTTTTAACTCAAACAAGATCAAAACATGAATTAAACAGCCATTTATGCACTGTAAAGCAGACAAAGGTTGATAGAGATATAGGTATGCAAATAAATCCTGGAAACTACTTGAAGACAGTGTACAAATGGAGCCAGGTTTATGTCATCTCATATGGATCCAGTTATCTCATAGTGCCAGATCAAAGATGCAGTCCTACGTTTGTGCACTGTTTCCATGGGAAAGCATCTGCCACGAAGCGGACATGTTCTCCTCTAGAACCCAGGTCTAGCTGTGTGGATTATTCAGTTTCAGAAGTCTTCCTTCTTTCCTCTCCCTGCTTTTCACCACGTTTACATGAAGCCATAGAGGAATGCCGACCGTCCTGGCACACACCACCACCTCCTCCTCTACCTTTGGGTGCACTTACACAATCATTAAGCTGCCTTAATACAGCTGGGGCTTACTACTAGCTCGGGTGCCCTGCTAGGGTATTTGCAAACTGCCAACCTGTTCTGAGGCAAAATGCACTTCTTTAGAACAGATTTATTTACATGGTTCCATCCCTCTCATCCAACGTAATGGGAATTGCATGGTGAAGCAGGGAGGGAATTAATTTTAATAAAGGACCATGGCAACATAAGCTGGATAAGAATCTGTCCCAAGCACACAAGACTTGACCTATTACTCAGAAGCTGTTGAAAGTAAAGAATTGAATCCTTAAATACCATTCATGCTCCTTCAGCTCAGAAGAAAGCGTTTATCAGCCAAGGGAACAAGATTCATAAACAACTGTGTATGCATTTAAAAAAGGGGGGAGGGGGGGAATTTGAGTCATTTTAAAACACTCTCTTTAAAAAAACATATGTAGAGCTACTTAAGCAGTCAAAACAATTTCTACAATTGCTACGCTTTCCTAAAACGATTTCTACTGCAGACTTTTCAATATCTGCACGCTAAGTTACTTACAATTTTGTTGCCCCGACCTCATAAACATTGACTAGCCAGCCATGAGGCTCCAAACAGTTTGGAGCACAGCAGAGAGGAGGAAATAGCACTCAGCGACAAAAGTAATGCCAGCTGAGCTGATGCCAGACCTGACAGTCTTCAAATGACCGTCTCATAAAGGAGATGTTTCAAACAATGGCAGACAAATGGACTTTACCGGATTATTCACGTTTTGAAGGCCTGCAGTGTCAGGAAAGGCAACGTGCTATGTGCCGCAAAATTGTAAACAGGCATAAGAAATAATGCATTCTACTTCCCTTATCCTATTTTCTACTTGGCACCGTGTTGCTGCCTCCTACACTGGAATACAAAGAGCTGTGCACCACCCCGTGCACACAGATACTGTATTAAATGCTAAGACAATTGGAATTAATTGGTACTGGACTTTTCTTTAAGCTCCTTGTGTAGCTTAACTGTGCTGTTATTCACAGGAGACTCGAAAGATTACGGTTTGTTCCACCTTCCCTGTTATTAAAAAGCTGGTGTGGATAGCTCAAAAGAAAAGCAGGAGAGAGAAGGGATAACTAGAAGAAAGAACACCGTCCTTTAAAAAACAAATCACATCAATTCGCATGCAATCAGTAAGTTACACCACTGGATACGTTATGAATATTCCCACGTGACAAAAGCAAAAAGAAACTCGATAAAGCCTGGGAAGAAAGCAGCATTAAGGCAACTAGATTGCTTCTAGTACCAAGGTTGCATCATTCAAAATTAACTTATGAATTTTTATGTAATGATAGCTTGCAAAATGAAGAAATACCATACCACTGTAAGAATCCACACAAACTAAAGAGTGGATACATCTGAAGCTCCACCTAAATTTCTAATCACTAAAACATCCCCAAATGTTCATTCTGAAGACTTTTCTTGGATCCGAGTATTTATTGAAATTGTAACCTAGTTTCTTAATAACGAAAAAAGACATCATTAAAAGAGAGGTGCAGAAATTATGTCGCAGTATAAACTTGCCACCCACACTGAATTAAGCACAATCCTGGAGCAATGTGACACATTTGTAATGTCAAATTGTAGCCAGAGAAATTATCTTAATGGTTCTCTACATTCTCAAAATTCAGCCCATAAAATATTTGAAGCTTTCTAGCAAACCCAGGATCCGTTTTAATAAACACGGGGGGGGGGGGGGGGGGGGGGGGGGGCAAAACCATGCAATGCACAGAGTCAAGCTACAAGTAAATTAAACATGGAGATACTGAATTAACATTGCTTTGATTTTTAAAAAAACAACTCTTGTTCATAACATTTTTCATAACAAAGGAGGAAGTAACTGTGCATCCCATTGAATTTGAACCAAAAGTGCCTTGCAACTCCTGCAACGGAATACCTCTTAATCTTGAGAGGGAACCACGTATCCCTAAATACTTATTGTCACTTTTTTAAATACAAGATTATTATTTTATAATGGCTACTAATGTATCACATCAGAAAGGCCAATATTTCAGTTTCATGGTCCCAGACTGGGTTCCAAAGAAGTTTGCAGAATCATTTATAATGCAAAGGGGTTTTAGCGTTTTTTTAGGCTAGATTTTCAGCACTCAGCAGCTCTGGTCTTCAGTCAGGTCTGGTGCCTGACTGAAACAGTTGGATTATCAGACTTTTGCAGTACTACTCTTGGAGAATCAAGGGGAACTCTGGAGAACTTTTGAAAACCTAGGAAAAGAAAAGCATATCTAGCAAGAATGTCTGTAATTATGAATAACAAGATAGGGGAAAAACCACCACGCTCTACAATAGGCAGCTTATTGTCAGAAGAGATAGGGGAAAATCTTTAGCCTTTTAGCATGATTTTTAGAAACCTAAAGCTTTTAATAGCCCACATTTAATTAAACAGCCTCCCATTCCAAACTCCTGTTTTCAAACCAATATTACACAGCTGTTACTCATTGAATTTTCAACTTGGTACTTTCAGAAAAAATGAGATATTTTCACATATAAACTAAAAGTGCATTATCTAATTACATTTGTGCCTCATGCATGAGCTCTCAAGATTAAGGTAGGTGTGCAATGAATACATAATCAACGAAGTCATTCACCCTCTGAGGTTCATCATTTGACGTTTCTTAAACAGAGCAACTTTGAATTTTTTGTTAGTAGTTTTGTTCTAATGATCGGACGTTGATAGTAAAACCCTGAGAAGTTCTTGGAAAAAATAGATTATCTGTACAAATGGCAGAAATGTAAGAAAAGTTCTGAACAATCTAATACTTCCCTGACAAGAATCTTTCCACATCCTGGACTCGTATGAATTCCTGTGGATCACTTTCCCTATTATTCAGTTTCCTAAGGGAACACATTTTAAAAGAAAAAAAATTAAAATTGTCTTTCCACTAGACTAATAAAACATGAAACCTGCTTTGTCCTTATAGTCTATTAGAGCAGCTAAAGGTTTATTGTCTCCTGACGTACGCCCATCTTATGCAAACAATTTTAAAATTTTCAGATAATACATTAATATTTTCATTGACATAATATCTGTGAGAAAAAAGCTTTGCGGCCATTAAATCAAAGTACTACAAATATTAATTCCTAGCAGCACAATGAAATTCATAGACTTCAAGAATCTGTATTTTGGATAGTAGGGATGTTATCTTGCTTGTAAGGATGTTACCTGCACTGGTAGGAAACATATCATACAGATGATAAAAGAATAGGGACTCATCTGTTTCTTAGCACCCATGCATAACATAACTTAAGAGCTATTAGACTCAGAAAGGAGCGTTTCTAGAGAATTATACATATGCAAACCTGCTCATGCTACGCAACTACATTGCAGGGCGTATGTTAACACAATATTGCGTGGCTTGTTTCGAGTATGAGCTATTTTTATATGTCATCAAACGAATCAAAACCAGCACACAGAGCAAACTGTTGATGGTAACCTTGGCCAACATCATGGTACCACTTCAGATGGAGAAGTGCACGTCGGAGCGCGGTATTGTTCAGCGACTGTTACAACGTGCGTGGCATTTTGTAGGAGAGGTCTGACATTGCAAGGAGACCTTCAGCAATGTGTTTGCCAGTAGTCAAACTCAGAAGAGAAAGCCTTAAACAGCTCGTGAGTCACATGCTGTTCGCAAGCTCGAACGATGTTCTCCCAATCAAGAGATCAAGGTCATTTACTTATTAAACATATGGTCTACCGAAAAAGGCACACTCTTCCCAGCTCCAAGTATGTGAACAGAAGGAACTGTGAACATCAGATTGTAGCATTCAAACCATTTAGGGAACGCCTTTATATTAACCCTTTCTAAAGCACATACTACACACCGAAGCAGTACTTTGCTGCTACATTGCTAAGCAGGTAAAATAACTTCTGCATTAGGTAAGAAGAAAAACAAATGCAAAAGAAATAGCCTGCGCTGACATACTCTGGAAAAAGGAAAGAGGAAGCCGACCATGAACTTTCTGATGAAATGCTGTTGAATATCAAGCTTTTGGTGAAAGATTAATCGGAGGAAGACTGGATTTAGAAATATATCCATATATTTAAAGGACAAAATATTCATAACAAATTATTCCTTTTTGCTAGGCTATCTATATACTACAACCCGATTTCAGTACAGCTTTCAGGCCAAGATTCCTCTCTTTGCTTTGACATACAGATTTCAACTACATTAACTGAGAAATGGTATAGGAATATTTATGGAAAGGCGCGTGTGCCTAAGAAATTCACTCACATTTTTTAAATCAACATACCCTTTCATTCAGATCTGGACAACCCTCTCTGAAATGTACTTAATAAAGATTAATGCAGTTCGCAGTGGCAGTCAATGTATTATGCTCTTTCTTTTGAACATCCCACTGAAGGAGAGCAAGCTAGAAAGACTTTATTAACTAGATCAGTTAGCAAGATCCAACACAGCATAAAAAATAACGATAACACAGCAGGAGCACCCACAGATACCTCAGGTGCTGGCTTCACTTCTCTATTGCTGATGTCTCCAGGTTCCTTACCACATTCCCAAGTTTCCTTAGGACATGTGGGGGTTCGTCAAGCTGTCAACAGATCCTTCCTCATCTCCACTCTGCCTCACTGCACTCCTGCAGGCAGCAACCTCTAAACACACATACTGTTTGTTATTCCTTCCCATTCAGACTATTTTTAAATCTCTATATATCAAAGGCATCATGAGATATTTGTGAATTCTGATTGTCATTCATCAAATTGTTTCAATAAAAAAATTTTTAAAAAGAAAAATTACTGAAGGAGGTCATGGGAGGACACAAAAATTATGATATTTGACCAGAATGAAGCAGATTCAAATTTGGAGGGGGGGGGAGGCAGAACTGGGATGGGGGGGACACACCACCAAAAAAACCACACCCCAACAAAAAAAAATCCAAACAAAAAAAACCCCACCAAAACTGTTGCCTGTTCAGGTGGGTAGTTTTGCATCTTCCTGCTTTTGACAGGTTCAAGAATCCACTTTCTAAAACTTTATCCTCTTTATTTTCTAAATAAAGAACAGGTAAATAACAATAATTATCCCTAATATCAGTAAATTTGAATTACATAGGCTTTCTCCCCAGTCTTTTTTTTTTTTTTTTTTTTTTTTTAGTAAATGCAGCTTTGTAAGCCATCTCAGTGGATTCCTTGGTACTGTTGTGAGAAATGAAAGCAGCGACCTGCTGTGAATTTAGCTGCTCTCAGACCTTCCAGCCCTCCTCCACTGTTGGTTGATGCTGCGTGTTTTCAACAGAGCAGGCCTGAACGCCAAGCGTGGGCACTCACTGGCATTCATTTACAAAAAGGCAAACATGGAGGTTTTTCTCATCCAGAAAATGCTGCAGATGCTCCCGATGCCGGGGTAACTTCTAACACCGGCAGCGACGACGGCGGGGTGGAACATCAGTTCAAGATGAGAAGCAACAACACCGAAAAGAAATCCTCTGCCTCCGAATCCCACTGTACTGCTGGCAGCCCTGCTCTTGCAGCGATGAGCGCATCAAGCAGCCCAGCCATGACACCAATTACGCTTTGCCAAAGTGGAAGGAGAAGAGATAGGGAAACGGGCAGGAGCGGGCTGCGCAGAGCCCGCATTAGCTGCAGCACCAGCATACGGCAAGTTCAATTCAGCAGTGCTGTTTCAAGTCACCAAGAGGTATTTGTGAATTTTGATTTGCATTTCTCAAATGATTTCAAGGGCGGGGGGGGGGGGGGAGAAGACAAATGAAAGGAGGAGAAAGAGATGTTGGGGGGGCAGAGGAGGTAGAAAACTATTATGTTTGGCTGGAATAAGGCAGATTCAGATTTAAATCCTCGTTTCACCCAATGGGATCTGAATCCCAACACCAGCTCCTACAAGACTGCCATAACCATCATGATGTGTGGTCACAGGTACTGGTATCTACTGGAACAGGGAATGGAAAAAGAAAGTTATGCTTCCCAAATGAATGCCTTGTCACCAGGCTTTATGATCTCTTTCCTTATTAGTCTCAGCTTTTGAATTTGAAAAAATGTAACTTACAAAATTTATTTTTTTTAAACAGGCAGAGGAAGTTGGTAAAAATAAAATTAACATAAACATATTCTACTGACTAGATCACCATCTCACAGCCCTGGATGAAGCCTTACCCTGTTGATTCCTCCACTGTCCAACTCCAATTCTGTCAAATCAGTCATCAGAAAGGATGATGGACCGAGAGCTTTAAATCTCTGCAAACAGTCTACATTTCCTACTGTAGACCTCATTGCTTTGCAGAGGAGTTCTGCGAGCTCACCTTGGACAATTTACCAAGTTTAATGTAACTGTTATTTTCCTTAACTTTACTGTGTATCTAGCAAAGCACTGTGACCTCAAGGTCTTTCTAGTCTAATTTACAGAAACGGCTCCAGAGATCCTTAGAGTGGAAAGTGCTAGAATGAGGGAGCGTTTCTTCCAGACACGCTCAGCATCACCACGGATTATTGAACATGTCTGAGACATCCGACTGTATGGGGTCACCGCCTTCATCTGTTGTTTTATCAGCAAGTCAGTCCCAAGGTGATAAGCGCAACAACTCATTTCAAAAGGAGAGGTAGTCGGCAAAGAAGAAAAAAGGGTTGAAAATCAGAATCCAGTAAGTTTTTAGAAGCCACAGGAGCAAATATAATACGGTCTAGGTGCTGCTTAACACATTTCCTGCTTTACAGAGCAGGGTTTTATGTGTTGGCCTCATCTGTTTCAAAACACATTTAGCAGTGTCACAGAGTTCAGCTTTGCAAAAGTGGTTTTACTGGTGGGGAAAATGGGGCATGGAGACGTATAACGGCTTGCCCAGTTTATCAGGTATAGTTGGTGACAGAGCTAAGAGCATATCCAATGCACCCTGCATTCCTGTCCAGCGTCCTGGCTGCCGTACTTAAATCGATGTCAGTAAAAGTGGTATGGGACAACTGAAAAGGTTGAGCTTTGCAATAATCTCCAGTCCATGGAAAGGGGGGAGGCTTGCTGAACCTAAAAGCTGAGCCCTTCCAGGTTCATTGCCTTAGTGTCAGTAACAGCCTTAGCACCTCTGTAACGCAGTCTGGCTGCTAAGGGGAGTCAAAGCTGCCAGCAGAACTAACATGTCACAGTCGAGTGAAAATTTAGCAATTCTACAAAATATTTCCAAGGAAAATGGTAACAAAACCCATTTTTTGTTTTTAAGTCTATAGAGGGAGCTGATTTATGGGTTCTAAGGGTTATGCTGATACATTCATTTAGAGTTATAATACATAAATAGAGTTATAATACTCTAAATACAGCTACAGATGCAGCCAGGAAATACTCCTTTAGACGTTCATATATCTGTGGGTGCCTCACAAATCTGGACATCCTTGGTTTTAAGCCCACCCATACATCTGCAATAAGTACTGACTGCAGTCTCACCATTGTAGCATTAACACAAGCTGCAAAACCCAACTCAGCAGCACAGTAAATATGTGGAAGGTCAGTACGCTCAGCCCTGTGCTCCAAGGGGCAGGCTGGAACCAGGAGCCTTGATTAAAGTCCATTTAGCAATATCCACACCACACTGCAAACACAAACCAAGTACTCTACTACACCCTGTAAACTGCACAAGCATCTTCTCTAACATGATGCAAACTAATCTACTTTATGTGAGGACCCAAAGGATGAAAGTACTTGCATAGCGAACAAATTCACACTAAGATTTCCACATGTTGCAAAGGACAAGATATACGGTACAGTGAACAAACCCTTTCCCAGGATGTGTTGCTGCAGTTAACTTTCTTCTTAAGTGCTGTGCTCTGAAGGGCACTAAATAATCTCTCTTTTCTGACAGTGGTGCATGCTAACAAGGAAAATAACAGAGGAATGATGCCGAAAAGCTGAGTGATTTAGATAGTGATTCAGTCTGACGAGAACTGTAATGAAATAATTTTCACTCCCGGTTGCCTTCTGTGACTATTTGAGACTGAAATTTCAAAAGGTTAAAAGCTTGCACTTGGCGTCAGATCCTCATATCAGACCAAGTCCCCAGCCTGCGTGCTCACTAGGTGGGTGATAAGGGCACAAAGGATTGGTCTCCCTTGCAGACCAAACTGCAGAGAAGCTCTACAGCCAGTGAGTGGCTACGGCTACCCTGTCCTGTTGCGAGAGCTCCTGGTGCCCTTCACCCCATGTGCTCTTCACCCCATGGCCATGGGTTGGTCATCGGTGATCTTCCCAACTCACCCACAGCCTCTCCTATTCTACCATTGCTCCATGAAGTCTTTGAGTAGGAGCAGTGTATTAAAGCTTTCCTCTCATCCTTTAATGTTTTGTCGATGCTACAATAGAGCAGGTTGGTTTTTGGTTGGTTTGTTGTGGAGTTTCCTCTAAGGCTTCTGAAAAACAATGCACCTGAAAATAAGTTTTGCATTCCTTTTCTAATGGCATTTTGTATAGAAGATTTGTGAACTGGAAGATTATGCATTTGTGTTTGCTTATCATCATATCAATAGGAGGCTAATTTTGCTGTCTTCTCTACAAGGTAATTTGATGAATACCTAACTAGCTTTGACTTGTTTTCCTTATTAGTATTTTTTGTATTAAAATTTTATGAATCAAAGAGCAATAAGTTCATATTTGCTTATCTTATTAATGCACATACTGAATCCTGAAGGTATTTTGCCCAGTTATACAAAATTATCAAGGCTGTTTCTAGGCAATATCACTGACTGATCATGCAGCTCTAGTTTAGTTCTAGCTTGTATCAAAATTCTTAAGGTGAACATTAACTTCCTGTCAGCACACATTTTCTGTTTCAGAAACACTTTGTAACTTGTATTTTGGAAGTCTTCTGTTTGTGCACTGGCAAATTAGAGAATGTGCCACTTGTTTCAAGATGATTTCTTGATTACAGTTTTCAAAATACTGAAAGAAACATTACAAAGCCTATTTCTTTGACTGCAACTCTTTGAGTGCAACAATCCAGCCAGTTCCACTCTGGATAAGGAATTGGCTGGATGGTCATTCTTTGAGATCTCAATGTCCAAGTGGAAACCAATGATGGGTGGCATTCCTCAGGGGTCGGTATTGGGACCGGCACTGTTGTAACATCTTTGTCAGCGACACGGACAGTGGGATTGAGAGCACCCTCAACAAGTTTACCGACGACACCAAGCTGTGTGGTGAGGTCAACATGCTGGAGGGAAGGGATGCCATCCAGAGGGACCTGGACAGGCTTTAGAGGTGGGTCCGTGCAAACTTCATGAAGTTCAACAAGGCCAAGTACAAGGTCCTGCACATGGGTCAGGGCAATCCCAAGCACAAATGCAGGCTGGGCAATGAGTGGAGTGAGAGCAGCCCTGAGAAGAAAGACTTGGGGATGTTGATTGATGAGAAGCTCAACATGACCCGGCAATGTGCGTTTGCAGCCCAGCAAGCCAACCGTATCCTGGGCTACATCAAAAGAAGTGTAACCAGCAGGTTAAGGGAGGTGATTCTCCCCCTCTACTCTCTCCTGTACCCCACCTGCAGTACTGTGTTCAGCTCTAGGGCACCCAACTTAAGAAGGACACGGACCTGTTGGAGCAAGTCCAGAGGAGGGCCACAAAGATGATCAGGGGGCTGGAGCACCTCTCCGATGAGGAAAGGCTGAGAGAGTTGGGGTTGTTCAGCCTGGAGAAGAGAAGGCTCCGGGGAGACCTTATAGCAGCCTTCCAGTACCTAAAGGGGGCCTACAGGAAAGACTGGGAGAAACTTTTTACAAGGGCTTGTAGTGATAGGACAAGGGGTAATAGCTATAAACTGAAAGAGGGTAAATTTAGACTAGGCGTAAGGAAGAAGTTTTTTACTGTGAGGGTGATGAGGCACGGCAACAGGTTGCCCAGAAAGGCTCTGGAGTCTCCATTCTTGCAAATACTCAAAGCCCAACCGAAAAATGTCCTAAGCAACTGGCTCTAGCTGACTCTGCTCTGAGCAGGGTGGTTGGACTAGATGATCTCCAGAGGTGCCTTCCTACCTCAGCCATTCTACGATTCTGTGATCCCATTACCAGACCACTGTATTCATTTTACTTGAGACATATGCAGAATGTAGGCAGTTTTACTCATTATGGGCCATGTTATCACTTTCAACAGGGCAGTAACTATTGAAAACAAAGGATGCCAGCTGAGAAGAGCCCAAGGGCACTGTACTAGCCTTCACCATTATAAAATGGAGAGCTCAAGCCTGCTTAGATTTCAGTTTCAATTGCTGCAAAAGAACATTATTAAAACAAAAATAGCCTCCTCAATGGACAATTCTTTTGACTTGTTCTGTTCTCTTGATCTTTCCAGAAATTAATAGCCTTCATTTTAACCTTGACTGCACAAAAGAACTGCTCTCTTTGAAGCTGAACTGTTGGAAGTACAAATAGTCCAGAGCATCCACTCCAGCCTTACCAAATTGGTTGCAGTTTTTTTCCATGTCTGCACTAGCTCTGCTCTGAGCCATAGTGACCCATGTGAACACGGAAAGCTGTGTATGCACTTGGGACCAGCACATTCTCTAAAACTTGGAAAGATCAATAGTCCCGTGAAAGACAGCCAAATGAATAACAGCAATTTATCGGTAATCATATTACTTCAATTCATGCTGACTGCATTAGTCAACCTACTGAAACACTGTCCACTCTAACTAGCTATTACACATTTCTTAAGTCTTAAAGTTTAAAAGTGAGACAAACCTTTAGAAAGCTTCGAACTGGACTAATGCATCAAATAATGGCGAAACATTTAACCTGTCAACTATCAGATTTCCAGATGCGAATCCTGAACCAGCACCGCACAAAGGAAGTTTGTTACTTCAGTGATTTCTCTCTGTCAGGTAGGAGCCCTTCCCCAGATCCTTCTAAGAGAGGTTGTTCAAACTAACGGTGTGGACCTGCGACGGTAGCGAAAACTCTTGGGTACACAGCAAGCATAAACTCTGTCTCATCAAGAGATGTGAAGCTGACAGAAGCCAAGACTGAGAGATCACATTAAAGAGAGCGGAGTTGTGGGAAAGGTACAAACAGCTCCTGGAGCTCTGTGCTGAGCCACCAAACCTTGCTCGCATGCTTTGGTGACTGCACATCTTACTGTAAACAAAACCCAGTCTTCGCTAACATTCAAATTAACAAGCCAGCTTACAGGAATAAAACCACCAGAAAACTCTGTGGATATATACGTGTGTGTGCGCGCTTATGTACAACACATGAAAGAGCAAGGGAAAGATTAAATGATACAGGTGATGGCAGTCAGCTCAGTGAAGTGCAAGCAGACATAGATGCGTAGCTCCTGAAACTATAGTAACAAAGTGATACATGAGATTTACAGCCACTCTTTTAGGCAGAGCAGTGAAGCTAGTGCACCTGGCTCCCAACTCCTAGGGATCCTTCTTAATCTATTTAAAATAACCAAATTTTGTAGAAAAACATGGAAAACATCTTCACATACACACAAGCAACTTTCAATCATGTCTTTAATTATCTAGAGTTCACTAATCACTGCAGTTTCAGTCCTGCTTTTATTGCTGAAGGTACATAAAGAGACTCGGGTCTATAAGGCTCAAAAATCTATGTAAAGATAACAATTCTTCTGTTCACTTAAGTGGTGGGTTGGTTGGTTTTTTTTCCTTTCAGCTGTATATCAGACACACATTTCTGCAGTATCGGGTCAGTGGGGAACAACATACATTTTCACATTGTCTTATTAATCTGGCTAACTTTCTCCTGGCTTGGAATGATCAACTCTGTAAATCTAGTGCTAGAAATTATTATATACTTGGGACGAAGCGATGACACTGCTAGCTGTTAGTAGAGACTTTCTATAGGGGCTTTGTAACCATACTGAGTACCCAACACAGCTAACAAAATTGTACATGAGTAGATGTTTCAATACTATTGTACTTATTAATATATTTGTTCGCAAAAGTATGGTTTTTTAGAACAATAAATAAAATGCTAACAAATGAGGGAAGATATCTTTGTGTTTCATAAAGCTTCACCAGCACTGTAAAGCAGCCTCCTTTAAATTAAGGAGCTGAGTCCATCTTATTCACATATATGAACATATTTCAGCACCGCTGGGGAACACTTACCTACCTTAGCGATGCTCCCAAGTTCCGAGTGCTTGCTAACCCGACAGCCTTTGGGACTGGCACTGGAAGAAATGCCACAGCTCTGAAATACATCTCTCGGCCTGTACATCTGCCCAGCCACTTTAAGAATCTCATCCATAGACCTGAATTCATGTTTTCACGTTGTAAGCTATCAAAGCTTCCAAATGGATAGTTAACTAAGACAAAAGGTTTACGCAGACTAAATCAAGTATTTAATCGCATGAGTGCTTGCATATTTTGCTATGTCCTTGTCCTTTGTCGACAAGGACTTTAAAGAAAACAAAAACCACAACTGTCCAAATGTCGAGCACCACAGCATATTTAGGAGGAGGAAAAGCTGCAATTCCACAGAGGACTACTCGTCATCATGTTTCTGTGCAACTCCTTTCACTCAGAAAAACAGATCCTGACAGAGCCAGGTCTCCAGGATTCTGTTGCTCCAGTCAACATACGCCATGCAAAGAGTGCAACTACGGAGTAGAAATTCATGCTTTAGTGACAAAATCCTTAAACATATATTGAATTTTAAAATGCCTCTGTTCTTTAAGAACCTGCGTCCTGCCCTCCTGCAGAACGTCTGCAGACTGGCGCAGAGAGCCCTCACCACCACGCGTGAGAGCAGCGAGGCTTCCAGAGAAGGGAGGGAAGATGCTATCTCAGGTCCCTTTGCAGATTAGGGCGTTTGTCTTGTTCAATGTGCATCCGTGCTCAGTAGAGCAGGTCTCCTAGTTGACTCTATAAACATTTTGAACCCAATAATACCCAGGCCATTTCACTAAAACTGCTGCCTCCTACAAGCAACCCCCCCCCACTGCAGCAAGACTCACAGGTGGTTTGCTGCCTGTCATACAGACTGATGTATACGGAGATTTCCAACTTCTGAAGAATTCAGCCACCACAGATGCATATAAATCTGTTTTGAAGCTCCATAAGACATAAGGCAACAGAAAACAATGCTTCAAATGCAAATCTTAGGGGGTCTGCTGATAACATTTAGTTTCAAATCGAGTTTGTGTGTGGTATGAATTCAGGCCAAAAGCCTTTGGACACAAGCACACGATGGATGTAGCATTCTGTATTAACTTTTTCATTTCCCCTTAATCCTGGCTTAAATGCTAGGTTCCTGCCTATCTTTCAGTTGGACTTCAGTGTAACCTAAGCAGCTTCTGACCTTGCAGAAGCCAAATTACACATGTACATCTCTGGTCTCACACAGCTTCCACACCTTCCTTTACAAACGCTGCCTTTCAGCTCTAGACATCATTATTTAAATAAATGTTTTGAGGCACTCCCTGAGCTTAGACTTCCACTGCGTCCCTTTGTCAGAAACAAAATCTCACCAGGCAGATGCCTGGAAATTATACATGTGCCCTGCAAAACACCCAAGGAGCCTGAGCAGACCTTTCTGCAAAGCTCCAGTTTATAAGATTTTCCAGTTAATGCCTGAGCCTTTTGTGGCCACCAACTACCTGATGTAAGACAGAGGCATTTTAGAAAGATTACTAAACCAATCATTTTTATTTTGCAACAACACTAGTGGCGCCGATATAAGACAGACATGTAGATGCTATTTCCTTTCTCAGTTTCAATGCACGACTGTTACAGATTCCTGAGAAACAGGATTTTCTTGGCTAGGAAATAGTTAGCTCTTTGTGAAAGCCTTGTCTGAATGGGTGATTCTCAAGCCTTGACAGCCTGCTGATTCAGTGCAACATGAAGTCTCAGTGGAGTCTATAGCATGGCGCAGGACAGCTCTGCAATCAAAATTGCCTTTACAAAGCAAAATGGAGGTAACAAATTGATACAGCTGCATATAGATTTGTCTCCTAATCTGTCACAGGTTTAAAAATAAAAGTGGATTCTATTTTGTTTTACTGTCAACACTTCAGATACAGAATAACACCGCTGTTAGTAATATGTTGTATTTAATGGGCCTTATTCTCTCTCCTGCGCTGCAGTAAACTCTCTTGCTATTACCTATGCATGCAGACTTCTGAGCGCTGATACAGGCCTCCAGGCAACGCTATCAGACAAAAAAAAACCCCAAGCAGTAATACCAACATAAAGCCTCCTTCCTGAGAGATCACCTTTTGAATCAACTCTTGAATTAATATTTACCTATTTTACCCAGCAAAAGGCCCAATAACCAGAGGTGCCAAGTCCTTGCAGGTCCCACTGGAACTGTGGTGGCTTAGGACACGCGGGGAGAAAAAAAATAATTTCCCAAAGCTACTGTTATCAGAGGCTCCTGCACAGTTTCTACTGCAATGGGAAAATGCCTAATGTGAATTCATTTGACTAGCATTTCATTTCATCTGCTGAACAGTCGTTCACATTCAGAAAAGAAACAGGTCTTCTAGGAATTTCAGATCCCCCAGGGCAGACGTGTCAGGACAAGTCAAGAGCAGCATCGCACTCTGGTGTCAGAGTAGCAGCTTCTCTGCCAGTTCCCATGGGTTCAAAGCAGAGGGTGGCTGAGCAGAGCAAGCTCTGCTACACTCAGCAACTCTCTTCTCAACACTCAGGATAAACCCAGTGGGAGCCCAGAGACCAATACGGCACGTCCTCCAAACAAACCCCAGTGCGGCAGCTTGGCTGACGTTCTTTCAGAAGTCACCACCAGCCATTGAACATCGCTCACCTTTCCAGTGAATAATTCCAAACAAAATCTTTCCTTTTAAGAACTGTAATTATTATGATGCGGTTTCCCAGAGCTCTTCTGCACAGTCACAGCGGTTTTTGAAGTATGTTGTAAGCTATCCTATAAGCTATCTCTCAGCCTTTTCAAGGCAAAGATGATGACTATTCCAAAAATACCTCTGAAAAATCTTCCTGTAAAGAGGTAACTTTGAAGGCCTTTGCTGTTTAAGATTGCATAAGCGGTAGGCTCATTTTTTTTTTTCTTTATAAAAGTCTTTCCCTTATATAGAATCCTAAGGAGTTGTCCCAAGAGCAGCTGGAAGCAATCCTCTCCTCCGGATTTCAGGCTGATGGAGAAGACAGTGCCATTCACCAATATCCCTATTATATGGCAGTCTGAATACAGACTTTGGAAGTCTACAGACTTACCGTACTCAGTCATGAATTCCCATACCCTGTTCCCCTCTTGCTGCCTTTGTGCGGAGGAAGAAAATAAGCAGGTCAAGTCCAAAAGCCCAATAGTATCTTAGGCGACCTAGCAGCCTCGGGTACAGTTTCCAAACAGGCATAGGAAGTCCAACACGTCAAACTCTATACATTACACACTGGTGGAAGGGAGAAACTCTGGACTGTGTACTCAGTGAGTACATTTGCACCGTAGACACAATTTAAGCCAGTCTGCACTCTGAATGCACACAGGCATCAGCACACGTGTAGAACAAGCCAAGAGATGGCCTAGAATAAACCTTCAGAAGCTACAGCACAAAATGAATGAATCACAGATCGCTCAGACTTAAAGGCAATAGGAAAAAGCTCAAGATAAAGATAGTAATAAAGACTGAAAGAAAGAGGAGACAGATAATGACAGACACAAAGAAGGCTGAAGTGTTCAATACCTTCTATGTTTCTATCTTTGCAGAAAATGTTCAAAATGCTTAGCACAATTAGCTTGAGTGAGAGGAGAGAAGCACAGGCAAGAGCAGGGGTAGAGCAGGGTATTAAATAAAATCAGATGAATTCAAATCGGCAGGGCCTGATAAAACTCATCCTGAAGTGCTTAAGGAACTAGCTAGAGCAATCTCCCAACCATTAGTGATTATCTTCAAGAACTCATGGAGAACAGTAAGCTCCCAGGGGCATGAGGAAAGAGCAATAAGTGAACTTCTTTTAAAAGTGCAAAAGAGGAACCTGGCGATTTGTAGACAAGGTAGCATAGTATTGGCACCTGGAAAGATACTAGAACAAATTATTAATAATCAGGTTTTAATCCTTTCAAGCAAAATAAGCTGAAAAGAAACAGAAGACTTAGATTTGTCAAGAGCAGATCACATTAGACCAAACTCATTAACTACTCTGACAGGATAACTGGGTTTGCAGAGTGTGGAGAAGCTGTAGACGTGATGGATTTTGACTTTTGTAAGGCTTTTGAGACAGTGTATCATGACATTCTCCTACACAAAGGAGAAAACAGAGTCATTAGATTAGTCTATGGTGAGTGCATTATCCTCTCTACTCAAAATTATCAATGGTTTGCTATCACTTTGGAAGGGCACTTCAGTAAAGGTCTAGCGGAGGCTTGCTTCTGTTTAATCACCTCACTAAAGACTCGCATGATGGAATAGAGAATCCAGCTACAAAATCTGTGGGCAACAGGAAGCTGGTTGAAAGCACCTTGGATGAAAAGCTTACAGGCAGTAATGATCCTGATCAAGTGGAGAGATGGTTTGAAATCAATAGGATGAAATTCAATACAGACTGCAAAGTGGATGTAGGAAGGAAGAAAGAATGCACAAACACAAAATGTGCAATAACTGGCAAAGACTGTAACAGACTCTGGGCTAAGTGAGAGTAAACAACGTGCTCCAAAAACGGCAAATGTCTTTCTGAGATGTACTAGCAGAAGCATAGTGAGTACAACAAGGTCAGTCGTTATTCCACTCTACTTGTCTCAGTACAGACACAGCCTTACTGAAGTACTTTGTCCCGTTCTCCTCCACACTTCAGGAAAGACATAAACAAACTGAAAAGATCCCAAGGGAGGGCAAAAATAATATGAGATTTAAAAACATGACTGATCATGGTGAAAGGAACTGACAGAGAAGACTAAGGAAGGACCTGCTTTATTTCCTTCGCTATAAAAAGTCATCATAAACTTGATGGTTGTCTGTTGTTCTCTGCAGTTACCTGTGAAGTACAGAATTTTAGCAAGAAAAAAAATAGGCTAGATATGAGGTAGGACTTTGTAATTATAATGCAAAATAAGCATTAGAGCAGGTTATAGGTAGGAAGATTGTGGAATATCTGTCACAGAAAAGTTTTAAATGCAAATTACAGAAACACCTGCCAGTGAATATTTAGACAAAGGATAGACTAGATGTGCCACTGACGTCCTTACATTTCTCTGTGGCTGGACCATGAATCCCCATAAAGCTTGTCCTTGGCACGGGCACAGACTCCACGTATGGCAGTCTCGGGTCACCCTCTCATCTCCAAAATACAGGCATCTTGTTTTCTAGGGCTAGGAGCCTGGGAGATCTCCACCAAAGTCAGTAGAGAAAAGGAACAGATCTTCTAGAACATAAATCCCATTCCCATTCCTAGCTCCGCGCATATTCATTTTTTTCTGTTGCTATAGGTACACTTCAGTGCAACACAAACTTCAGTCTCCTTCCCAGACAAAGTGTTCATCATCTTGGGCTTAGATGACTCTCAGTTCATGAGAATGCAATCAAAAGCTTATACAATTTTGGAAGAAAACAAGTGAACATCAAGTTTGCATCACTCAGAATGAGAATAGGATTTAGTTTCAGAAGAACCATTTATTATCCTTTACTGACTTTAGTAGAGATCTTTCAAGTCCCTAGTCCCAGAAAACAAGATATCTGTATTTTGGAGCCAAGAGGGTACCCTGAGACTGTCACATGTGGACATTGCTTCTTCCTACAAATTTTGCCTTACTGATATTCTTTGACAATCTTACCACTAGTACTGAATCTGAATTATTAAGACATGCTAAATTACTGTGGCCTCCACAGTTTCAAACATCTAAATGATGCAAAATGAAAGCTATGCCATATGCACAACTGCACTGCCGTGCTTTCAGGAAAAAAGATGCCCATGTAGCCTTTTTTCTTAGTTGCATCCTTTTCATTAAGCACATCCACTACCGAAATTATCATAGTAGATGTGCAATTTTCATCTTACCAAAGATCTTGGAAAAGTCTCACGCTACCCCACCAACAGTCTCTCTTTATCCACTATTCCTTACTCCGTTTAGGGGACCCAACCATGTTCTAGCCTTTTGTAGGGCGAGATGAACCTAGACAAATCTTTCTTCATCCTCTTTCTTAACTTACTCCAAAAATCTGATAATTTTAACCATTTCTTTGCCATTCAAGCTTCTTATGGGCTAGACCAGCAATATATTTTTCTTTGCAAGCAGTTGCATCTCTTTCTCATGCTGCTGCATCCTCTAAACTGCCGCAACACGATATTAGTGGAAATTGTTACCATTATGTCTGGGCAATGAACTGCTTATGATTCTCTGGCTGGAAACCAATGCTGTATTCGTAAGGGCTAACAGTTAACAATGATATTTTATTAGAGGATAAGTTCAAGGATTGGCAGCTTACTCTGCTGCTGTTAGGCAAGACCAACCTTCTCAATTAAAGCTTTGTTAAATCTAGCAGATTTGCCTCATGTCTGTCATTTGTGGCTACCGCTAAAACATCCTTTCTCTTGTTTTGTGTTGTTATCCGCGCATAGATTATAAAGTAAATTTTGCCTTGGAGAAAAAAAAACACATATGAGCAGCTGAAGACAGAATTTGGGACTCTATTTTCAGTCTGCCCAAAACCAGATTGTTTACTTGATTGACACTTTGTGAATTTCATTAATTACACAGTAGTTCCTCAGTCCTATTTTCTGAGCTGTAAACTGCAGTTTTTATTATTTTTCCTACTTTTGTATTCTCCCTATTGCAGAGTATTATTGTTATCTGTATTTTCTGCTACTGATCTGTTTCCTTTTCAACCTCATTTTTGATATGTAGCCAACAGCAATGAACGAGCACTTTGGTTAATTTTTGAGTAGAAGTCCGCAGCTGGTGTAAATTAGTGTTACTCCATTATTAATCAGAAAAGCTTCACTGTGGAGATATTTGACATATATCTGACTCTAAAAGTACGTGAATTCTCGGTATCTGGAGAGCTCACCTCTTGTTTTTAGCATGATACAACCCTTTGTTCCTACCACACTGTTCTTTATAATCAAAGCTGAATCCATGAGCAACAAATCTAACACCATACCACACTCACCCTTAATTCAGAGCAGTATAAGTAGACTAGAGCCACTTTTTGTCATTTTATTTCACTCTCGGCATGACACAGAGTTGGAACAAGGGCAGTCTTCTAGTCTATAGCTCCTTTCATCCCGACCTCTCCTTTCCTGAGAGGAAACCAGTTGACCTCTGGGAAAATCACTTGAAATCCATGCCATAAAGTGACAAAAAAAATAAAAAAACAACCCACAAGACTTTCCACTGTATATCCATATGCCACTAGCACTATACTCAACATTTGGTCTTCGTATACTTCCAGAAAGAAACAAAACAAAAAGGATGGATGTTTTGTTGCCTGGTCTGAGAACAGGGCAGTTCAGCAGTGATAATGTAAAATAATTACAAGTGACCATCTGGTAGAGCACTTGTTTAGATAAACTTAATTGAAGCTGCAGGCAAACACTAGTACATACTGGGAATGCTGCTTCAAGATACCACACTACCACCTTTGTCAGAAAAACCTGCGGGGCATTTAGTATCTCAGGAAAAAGTAAACCTCCACAAGACAGACATGTGAATCCTGCAGAAATCAGAAGCACAGAGTAATACATAAAATGGAGGACCTGAAACTCTTCCCCCCCCCCCCCCCCTTGAAGCACAGGACTGCAGACATAGCACTTCAGTGCTGTGGCCACCATGCTTTGGAGCAGTACTCGACTTCAAGAGAAGCACATTTGACTCTGACCCTGCAGCAAGTCTTCACCTCTCACTGTCCCAACTTCACCTGTAAGGTGGGGAGAAAATGATGGTGACACTCTGCTTTAAAAATCTATAAGCATAAATTACTATAATAGTTTCTCTTATGTAAAAGTACTGCAGCTTGCCAGTTTGCATGGTGGAAATAATGTTCAGAGCCCCTCTTTAGTCAGAGCAAGAAAATCCTCTTGCTTGGTGCAGAAGTACACACGTGTCTGGGCTGGGCTGTGTCAGGAACGTCTCTCAAAACCCTAGGAAAGGCCATTTCTTTAGGATTTTTATGAGATGATTCGTCCTGCACAGCCTGCTTAGCAGAGCTCAAGGGAACAGGCGCTATCACAAGGACTCAGTATGCATTTTATCACCCAGGTCTGTGAAACGCAGATCACAATCGGGTCAGGAGAGCGCAGGGGGCTGCACTGGCACCTCTGCCACTGCCTGGCTGCTGCTCCAAACAGCCAAGTGGAGGTCTCGTCACCTCAGTCGGGCACTCAGATGATGGCTCAGTTAATAGTAACTCCCTATTATTTTGGCCGCCTCCTTTCACAGGTTTTCCCACAAATATGTCACCACCTACTATTTGAACACAGCATTAGAGTAACCGCTGCTCAAGACAGAGAAGAAATGTGTAATTTCAAATGCTAAGTATGCAAAAATAGCCCCAAAGTCTCCATTTGTACAGAAGGTAGGCAACAGTTCTCTATATCTAGCTAATCTTGTTTCAGAAATAAGTAAACACCACAAGAAATATATCTGCACCAAAGCTTAATTCCTACATGGTTAATGTTTGCTTGCAGCAAACATCCCCAGAATAATACACCGAGGAAAGAAGTGCTGACTAACAAATACGCACTCGCCTCTCGTAAATTTTTAACTGGCCCTCCCAGCTTCTGTTCACACAGAACCGTGCACACGTACTCCTTCAGCTGCATTTTTCAAGATGCAAACCCCTGGCAACATTTCTAAAGAGCATCCACTGTCCAATGACCATGTTCAAGTCAACATGCATCAATACTTCTACTCCCATCATCTACAAGGGAAAAACTGCAACTTCCAATACACGTACTGCTGCTCTCTTGGACACAGGTAACGTACTGTATACACGTTAGGTAGTAGCACAGATGTCAGCACCCACAGAAAACTAACAGAAATATCTGCACATCTGAAAATATCTTCAGTAACACCCTCCCACTGTAGAAATGCTGCCTTGGAATTCGCTGCCAAAGATTAGAAGAGTGTGAATTCACGCCATCGGTCACTCCGCTTCTTGAGCAGCCTCACATCCCCACGTACAAAACTGCACTACCCTCATGGTCAACAGTAACACAGCCCTGTGTCTTGGCGCAGAGAGCTTCTCAGCTCTCCGTGGCTGCCCTATGCCAGCACTATGCTATGAACCAGCATAACTGCCCCCAATTGATTTGGCAGAGCTTTTTTTTATTATTTTTAAATTTAGACCACAGGTATGAACCCAAATGCTCATTTTGAAAATGCAAGAAAGGTTTTCAAAAACAAATCCATTTTTTTTTCTCTAAATAGGCAGGTCAGAGCAGGGATAAACAGCTTAGCAACATGGAGTATTAAGTTAAATGGAGGATTCAGGCCGGTTAGACCAGCTTACAAGGCACCACATGTTAACTGCTTTGGACTATATAGCACAGGATAGGTTTAGATTAGACGTAAGGAAGAAGTTCTTTACTGTGAGGGTGGTGAGGCAGTGGAACAGGTTGCCCAGAGAGGCTGTGGATGCCCCATCCCTGGCAGTGTTCAAGGCCAGGTTGGATGGGGCTTTGAGCAACCTGGTCTAGTGGAAGGTGTCCCTGCCCATGGCAGGGGGGGTGGAACTAGATGATCTTTAAGGTCCCTTCCAACCCAAACTGTTCTGTGATTCTATGATTATGCAGATAAAGGATTTGATGGAGAGCATAAAACTAGTCTTTGATGGTAATAAAAAAAAGACTCCTAAATGACATCAACATTGCCACTTAGAGAATTCTGATAACCTTTCCATTTTGCCTTCCAGAGTTGAGAGGCTTCAGTTATGTATTGCCGAGAGAAAAGTATCTCCCTAAAGGAAGGCAGATAGCCTTAAAAGCCACACCAACAGTCAAGCACAGAGGCTATCCAAAACCAGACTGAGACAATTTTGACCACAGCAGATGTTGATGAAGGCTTACACTTTTTAAAGGACTTTTTAAGAATGACAGTCAGTATAGTTCACATGGAAGTGCAAGAACTTGCAAATATTTATTGAGAATCTTCCTCTCCTAGTTCTCCTAAGCTGTTCCTATCCTTGATATTTTAATGGAAATGCTGACTTAACTAAATAAAATATCCAATGCGTAGCATTGAAGCCACGCGTCTTAGTGAAAGAGATATAGGAGGTTTCTTGTAAAGCATTTCAGTTTCACCTCAGTTTGTTGAGGTCAGGCTTCTAGCTGGCAATTACAAACAAGAAAACATTTCATGTGAAGGAAGCCTCTGGAAAGCCACAGGATTGTATAGGGATGATTTCCCCAAAGCTGTTTTCTGTGGCCATACCCAGAAGGAGGATGGGACTGATGGTGAGTATGTCATGGCAGGTTATGGATATTGCATTAATTTGAGGTGTGTGGGAAGCCACACACACATTTCCACACCATGCTGCTTGCAAAGCACAGCCAGATCCTTACACAGATGTTTCTGCCAAATGTCTTTCCCTTCTGAAAAACAGGTAAAGGAACAGTCTTTTGCCAGTCCAATTTTTTTGCTTTACAAAAACAGTTGTACTGGTCCTTAATTTGTCCTTTTCTGACCCAAATAGAGCTGGCAGCTCTGACACAGTGTTTGGCATTAACTGTAGACAGAGCAGCTGTACCAGGCACAACCTAAACAGCTCCTAACAAGGAAAACACGGTTGATGACTCATCTCTGAGCGCATTTTAATACAGATACTCAGAGTTTTATCTTCAGTTTCTGGTAAAGCCAACAGCCATCAAAGACCAGCACAACACAGCCATAACCCGCAGAGCCTGTGCACATTGCAGCGGCGGTCTCTGGTTTTGTAGGTTTTTACATTCCTCAACTAAAAAAAACATATTTTGAGCTTCTGAAACTAAATGTAGTGAGTGGAGATTTAGCTTGTTGTTTTCAATAACATTCAAAGCATTGTATGCTCCTATGCTAACTTGTGTGTAGGATCCTATAGGCACACAGGTTATGCACTAACCTTTACAGTATTTCAGAACTCATCTGCTGTCAAAGTGCACTCCTCTCTCACCAAGCTAAGTCGTCAACATCCATGGATGCTAAAATAAAGCTTCAAATTTATCTTGCTAAGGTTCAAAAAATCTCTCACTGTCCATCTCCCTTCTACAGATGCCAAGCTGTGAACAGCAAGAGAAAAGATGCCATGAGAGTCAACTGTGGTGGACCCGTTACTTAGGAAGTGAACAGCAACTGCCAACTTACTTCTCTCAGTTCTTCCCAAGTCAATTTTGTCACAGCTGCATGTGTTAAAATTAAAAAAAAAAAAAAAAGAAAGAAAGAAAGAAACTATTTCTAATACTGCTCTAAAGACCTGATCAGTCTCTCTACTGCTCTCCATGGGATTTGGATCGTGACATTCCATAATACTCACAGTAGAGTTTATATTTTAACGCAAAAATAAATAGGTGAGATTTATCATTTTTATAGTGTTTCCATTCTTTTATATTTATATCATCCTTTTATATTATACTCATTATTTTATATTAGATTATATGGGTATAATATAAATGTGTCTAAAATATGAGAAACTGCTCACCCCCATGAATAAGCTAGGCCTAAGCATATATAATAATTTAAAACTGAATCTTTCTAGGAATTGGGTAATACAATCAGCTCAGTAAAGCATTCTTGTGCAATAACTGTGTGCTGAAGGAATAGTGTTTACAGTCAATAAAAGACACGATCAAGGCAAAAATTATCCTAGAGCTTTAAATCACCTTGAAATGGTTTTGTCTAAAGTAGCAGCTGCATCTTAGTAAAGGAATATTTCAGGTCTTTTTTTTTTTATAGATAACTACTTCATGTTTAAATTAAGAAAAATAAACACTGTAAAAGCATGCTCTTTACATATAGTAAACAGCAGAAAACTAGGAATAGCTTAATTGATCCATTACTTAATTTAGCTACATACCACACTCACTCCTCTTTTGAAAGCAATTACAGTATGTGTACCAAAGTTTATGGATTGCGCAGCATTCTCCAAAATGGTGAGCTATGCCATATGTATCTTGTTTCAGAAACAGAATGGCTTTCACTGTTTTCAATAAGGCAAAGAAATGAAATGAAATGTTGACACACAAATGTTTTCCCTTGAAATCTATTTTATGTGAATTACTTGAGGCATCGCTATATATACAATACCTAGCAAAGGATTTGTCACAAATAACCTGTAATCTTTCACTATATTATCAACAGGATGTCTTAATAAAAAGAAGCTGTTAATGTGCGTATTTCAATAGCAGCACACTAAACGAGACACAGATACATTACTGTCAATGCACATTAAACTCCCGATACTAAGCTCCAGGTTCTGAGCACATATTTATTTTCTTATGAGTAGTTTAAAAAATACATATCAGGCCAAGTAACCCTTTCGTAAACGATGAAGGAAAATAAGGGCTCATTGTAACCACTTACAGAATTTAAAAGCTGTCAATATTTAGTGCTGTTCTCAGTAGCAATGCAGGCTCGACAGGTAGAGAAATCTGTGCAATTCTTTCAGTCAGCTGAAGAGCCACCATTTAAGGCTGATGCCACACCACAATTTAACTACACCACACCCAAGATGTGCTCTCCTGTTCTCAAAAGATGTTCATTACCCAGAGCAGGCATAAAAGGGGTTTTAGAAGAATCTAGTATTATGTTATTCAATTCTTTTTGAAATTCCATTGCAGGGGAACAACAAGTTCCTTAGGTCCACTTTGCTGAGAGAAACAAACCACATTTTCATGCACAGCTATTTATTAAGAATAAGTTGCACGAGTAGAACTTGTCAAAGAAATCCTAGCTGACGTTAAAGCATCAAACTGGCAATTGAAATTGTGTTGCTACATCAAGCCTACAGCGCTTGAGGATCGAAGATATCACTTTTATACTCAACTACTGTAATTACATATGTATATTACATAACAATGTAAATACATATGTACATTACATACATGCTTTGTATGCAATGGTGATGATGCAGAGTATTAACCTACTGTATTTAGACACGTCATCAACCTTCATGCAGTTCAATGATCTGCACGCATCTCGAATCTTCTTACTTCCATAATGTTTCAGTAAAATTAATAGTTTACAAAGGACATTGATCAGAGTTCCCTGGATCTGAATCATGGAAAAATCACAATCAGGAAGTGATACAACAGGAAAATAAAAGAACACGTAGAAAAGCAATAGCGATAGAATTTCCATCAGTTTGTGTTATTCAATTTTGACTGCATATATCAGCAAGACTAAAAATCCAGGTTTCACCTCCTATTTGTTCGGTACACGTTGTAAAGGCTACGTGGTAACTGGAAGGAAGCAGAAAAGAATCTCATCTCAGTGAAGCAGCCCGCTGTGGCTATTAGATGCTGGCATCCACCCTCATAACAGCTCATGACAGCAAAGACCTTCCAGGATTTGGGTTGCTGGTAAGATTTCACCATTTCCCTTTTCCACCATGGCTCAGCAATTTTGCAGTAAGCCAATAAAAATATGTCATATACAAAAACCAGAAATCTTTGTGGCAAAACAAGAGTACTCAATAAATCTATGACACAGTCCTCATGGATATTATTGGCAAACAGCAAGGACTCTAATTTTTGGAAAACCAGGAAGGACAGCTTTTTGGGGAAATAAGTGAGAATGCTTGTTGTGTGGGAACCCCTGCTAACACAAATTGCACACGCTGGTTGTCCTGCTGCAGGTCCAAGGTAAAGATGCAATGGTGTGGAAAGCAGACTGGGATAAGTTCTTCCACATCTAGTAAATAGAGAGCTAAGAAAGAAGAGCTGTATTTTTCCAAGTCCCACTTCTTAAGTATTTCTGGCAACCTTCTGCCACCACCTATGATATCAGGTTGAGAAACAAGCTCAACAGAGAAAATGGAGATCCTGGACAAACATATTCTGCTCCACATTTCTGGGCATCAGTCAAGACCAGGTTGTGCTTAGAAAGACAGTGGCTTGCAACAGCTTCTGGTAGGGAGAACCGTAGCACTTTCCTGTGCCCTGTCTGTCTACGTCCAACTCACCCAGACTGAAGGCAGCCTGCAATGCAGCACAAAACACGTTGAACTGTACCCCCAACAACAGTTCAAAGCCTGCATCTAAGTAACACTTCTGAAAAAAACAAAAGGAAAAGTGGGCAAATCTAGATTTAAAACCAGGCTTGTACCCCCGTTTGACTGACAGGGCAGACAAACCCCAAGGATATTCTCTGCGCAAGCCAAATGAAACAGAAATAAGGGATGGGAAAGGTCAACGCAGTGGCATGGGTAATACACATGCGTACTAAATGAGTAATATATGCTCCAAAAAGACTGCATTGCAGATACTAGCATTCTCACAGAAAGTCATAGACAGAATTTAGCCCCATACTGAGCATTTTGGGAAAACAGTCAGTACCTCTCAGAACTGCAGAACAATTGCTTGCAGCAAGCTCAGATGATGGATCTATATATTAGTAGTTACCTGCTGCTGTAGGGCATAACAGTCCCACTAAATACTGAACCATAAATTGACTTTTCCAGTGGTAAGTAGCAGTAGTATTTAAGAATTAATAATTCATTATTAATTACTAATTTTATTAGCGATAATGTAATTGGGCTCACGAATATTTATTTCCCCACAAGTACTTCACCATCCTTTTTCCTTTTTTAATCTTAGCATTCCTACGGTGATTATGTGTCTTTTTGTTGTAATAAAAGTGTTCTTCTGGTTTGAAACATTCACCTCTCAAATAGCCATATGCTCTTCCTGTTATTTTTCTTTTGTGCAAAGCAATGCAAAAACGGGTACTCATTTTCACTTCAGTGGGAGCTTCTAGCTTCTAACCCCTCTGTGAGTTTTACCGCAACGTTTCATGTCTCAGCACCTAAAAAGTAGGCCATCCAAAATCAGTGGCCCCTTTGGAACACATAGCTCATTATTTCATCTTAACCACCTCGCTTTCCAGTCCTCAGTCAAACTCCTCCTCCTGGGTCAGTATCTTCTATCTGCACCACGGGCAGCATTACAGCTCTGACCAAGGGCACAGCTGTGTAGAAAAAGTCTTCATTATCTCCTCCTAAAACCAGGGCTACAAATGCTGTACGAGGCTTTTATCCAGCGGTTACCCAGCATGGGGGTCCCCAAGAGGTGGTGGAGCACCTTCCACCCCAACGCACCCAACCAGAGCTCTTCTCCCAGCCACAAATGACGACGCTCCCCTTGCTGGCTCACTGTGCTGATCGATGCCACCCATCTACCACCCTATTACCACCGTAGGAATCAAGAAACCAAGGAACCAGCGTAACCTTACAGCCTCTAAGAAAATCAGGCTTATCAGAGGGACTTGAAACAACAAAATCCTCACCCACCTCCTTTCCAGCTTCTCTGTCAGCCAGGACAGGTAGCTGGCATTAGAGGCACACAAGCTGCCTGGACACTTATGGATACCTCCTCCCATCACTCCCACCCCACCCTACTCCACTTGCAACCTTCTGCTTTCATTCAGCATATGCTTTTGCACCTTCTGCTTGCGCACTCTCTCCATCAGAGTTGGCATCTTCCATCCTATCTCCACAAGCGAGGTCCTGGGACTGTTCTGCAGTGCCACGTATTACCCTAACATAAATAGCAATATGTTGCAAGAGTCAGACCATTTCCTTCGTGCCTTTTGGAACACCTTTTGGCTTGTAGATTTATTTTTTCATCTAGTCATCTTCCTTAATTGTCCAGTACCAAATTTAATATATACTCATTAATACAGTAAGTGTCTAAAATAATGGTACAGCTTGTGTCAAACTGGAATATATCATCCAGGCATACAGCTCTGGCCTAGAAACTCCCTTTATCTTGTCAGGGAGTAGGCAGTCTCTTTCACAAATCAAAATGGTAAAAGAAATCCTTTGTTACACTAAAATGTGAAACTTATTGCCCCAGGATATGAAAACCAAGCAGAGTTTTAAAAAAAGGATTTTGCAGACAGTAAGAAAAAAAATACGCATATAACAGTGAATACTTCTGACTTGTATCGATCTTAAACCCATGCAACAAAAGCTTGGCTTCTAACTCATGAGAGCTACATGGGCACTGACTGTGTCTAAGTTACTATCCCCTAAACAAATTGACACCAAAGAGGATGCTTAGATCAATGGTCTAATACAGCAGGAGAATGCCTGCACCAGGCTTTGCCCAAATTAGAGAGGGGTGGCAGAGAGGAGGCCATGGGGATCTTCTGATTAAATCACCCAAGAGAGGTTCTTTCCAGGCTCTGGAACACGCACTGTAAAATGGCAAACTAATAACATGGTAGCAGTATCTTCCTACTTCTACGGTTTTGCAAAGGTACGTTGTTTAATGCACATGAAATAATGGCCTGCGACCATGAGAACTGCCAAAGAAAAGCCAACCAAAACAAAAAGTAGTTCATAACCTCTATTTACATAAGCTCAGTGCATTTATTCTAGGACTTTTCTAAGACATTACACATTTGATTAATCCAAAATAATTCACTTCCTATGTTTTCATGGGTTTCACTCCTGATCTGTGCAGAATTTCCATGCTACTGGTAAATATGCCCAAGAAAGAGATTCAAGATTAGTCCCTGGGACTTCATCTGCCCTTTCTGAGGCTGAATGTGGCAACATTTGAAACAGCAACCAAGTTCCTGCATAGCAGACTGCAGTGCCTTAGTAAATGCAAAAGAGGTCCCGATACCATCACATCTGTTCAAGCTAGAAGCAACTCCAAAATGAAAGTGATGCAAACAAGTTTAGAGTCCAGAAACAGAGTCCTCTTGATATTATTAGTATTGTTTAGTTCTCATTACAGAGATCTGATATTGCTTATGGTACAGATGTTACTGTTTATGCTATAGGACTTGCCATGACTCTCAGCCTGTTACTGTGGCCTAAGTTCATGTCTTTAAATTTTCATTTATGTGTAGGGACAAGTTCCCACATATTTTGTTAATTTCGTTTTATTCATCTTGTTCATGCCTTGTTCTTTTGCTTTTCTATTCACTGTATTCTGCTCCCATTTCTGTCTTCATTTGCCTCCTACGCTCAATGTATTTCTAGCAAAAGATTTTAAAATTCAGTATTTTTATTTCTCATAAAATGAAGAAGGTAAAGAACATCATTGCAATGAAGAAAAATTACCCGACAGATCTTGAGTAGTTTTTTTGCATTTTCTATTTTTCCTTAATAGGAAAAATGCTGGTAGAAGCTCTTTCCATTCTTACACACTAACCACTACTAATCACACAGGTATTGATTCAGCCTGTGAAAATATATTGCAATGAGAAGTTTACCTTTTGACCTTAAGTTTCTGCCATTCTTTGGGATGAGCAAGAAAACACTTACAGTTCCCAGACCTGAAAGTGTTTATATGGAAACGAGACAAGTAAAGAAAAGCTACAGAAGATGCCTTCTAACCCTGTCTTGTCAGAGACAGCACTTTCGCTTTTGCAGTAGGCACCTTCCCTTTCTTGATCTTTCCATCACTTCTAGCTGGGATTTATCATCTCTGCTACTGTCATAGGTTTGTTTATGCCACCTCTTCATGCAAATTCTCACAAATGACTCTTAAGAACAAGTTGTGAATTTGCTAAATAATGAAGTCAGAATGCCTGAAGTTGCAAACATCTACAAAGCTGTGAAGGCTGGGAGAAAGCGGTGAGAAACTCCTACTAAACATACTCATTTGAGCCAGTATCAACCAGGGCTCCCACATAGCTGCCCAGCCTGCCGTGCAGAGCGTTCCCGCTTCTGGGACCATTTGGGCACTGGGTTCTTCAGCCCAGCGGGCTCGAAACTACCAAGGACCAGGCTTGTAGCTCAGCCAGCAACATGGGGCTGTCCCCAGCCACAGCCCCCAGCCCCTTGGAGTCTGAATTCAGAGTACTTGGAGTCTGAACTCATCTACTACTGAATTAAAGGTGGAATGAGTGTCCATTTGCAGCTGGAGTGCATCAGGTGCCTTCCTGAGAATGCATTATTTTGCCATTTAGTTTCATCTGAAAAGAATCCAGCCCACGTGCTCCAAGCCCACTCTGCTTTGTTACCAAAGCTGTATCGTAGTGTTAGGAGATGCGCTTCAAAAAACAGGAAAAGTATTCTCCCACAAACAAAGGAGTGCTTCTGTCGTTTACTGACGGCTGTGCATGCATTTGTTCTAGCGCTTAGCGATGGTTTTTGCCCCTGTGGTTTCCTGACCACACTTGATGCATTCGATGAAGTCAATTGTCTGCCACAAAATGCACTTGCAGATAGGTTGCTGTTGTGACAGTTGCAGAGATGTGCTGGTGCTCTTTGCATCTTAGAAAATGGAAATGTTAGACTCCATTGGGTGTTTGTTGATCTATGGCTATTTTACTTTCAGTGATTAATCTGGTGAAGTTTAGGAACTGTTTGAAGACTTAGAGTAGATATTCTGGGGAAAAAATAAAATCATAATCCTTTTCTACTCTAGTAACTGCTTAACAATTTCCTTTACACATTTCAGCATCACATGGAATGAATTAAGATTTGTATAACTTTCTGGTGTTTCATTCAAAGGTTTGATCTTTTTTGATATAGAAATGATCTTAGGAGTTAACATTAATCTTCAATTACAATAAACGTTCTGTTTAGTATAGATGCTGTATTATCTGAGGATGTGGCATTTTGACAAAAGAGGAACGATGTATGTTTTGGAGCGCTGTTGGGTTTTTAAACTGACTTTTCTATAGGTAGCTTTGTACCATTTTTGAGACAGATGATGGTGTCTAGAAATAATTACGTTGGAGTAAAATACAGGAATAAATAAAATTGTAGTTTTGGAGAATGCAAATAGAATGTTTGCCATATGAATAGTTAATATATTTGAAAGCTTGTATATCATCTCTCATCTTTTTATTTCCATTTTAATGACAAGGGGGCACTGATGACAACATTTCTGGCTCATGTATTTTATATATAAACAAAACATTAATTTTATCTCTCTGGTTTACAGATACATCTAGGTACACAGAAATTTGTACCCATGTATCCCTACCTACATGTGCGAAACTCACCTTCCACATGCAAAAATTGAAACTCCTTACTTTTGACCATCACTGAAATGAATGGATTTTTAATGAGGAAGAATTATAAAATCAGGCTTTCGTATTTTGTATCGCATCTATTTTCCCTGTTATGACTAGGAACAGAGGAATCCTTACTGCAAATCATCTGGAACTTGCATCAAAATAATGATGTCCATGCAGACACAGATGACATGATTACAGTAAAAAGCAAGTGAAATGTCATGTCATAAATCCATTATGTTTAAAAGGAAGGGAATTGTGCAAAACTTGGTATGTCAGACTTCAAATTTCAAGGGGATCGCTATTACTACTCCTGTAAGCTTAACCTTCAAGAATTTGGTTCACACCTCCATTTAATCCATGTACCTTGTATGACTTCAGCAATGTTACCAGCACACATTGAGAGGAGGGTTTGGCCCAACATTTTCAAGTCTATTGGTATAGTTTGTGATACAACCAAGTCAACATATACAGACAAAATATTCCGCATGGCATTCCTTAGCATCAAAGTCTTCAGACTTCATATAGTGCATAGCCATACATGACCCTTCTCTGGGTTTATGTCAATGACCTCAGGACATTGTTCAAATCTGAAACAGCTTGGCCTTCACCTGTATTTTAAAGGTCAAGGACGTTATTTCTGAGTGTTTAAAAAGTCAGTGTGATACAATGATGAATGTAGGAAAGATTTGACTGTACCTTGTAAATTTAAATGAAACAGGTTTCTTGTTATGAGCCCAGGAATAGCATGTGAAGAAATTAATTAGGGAGTAAATTCACACTGCATTTTGCAGTGGTTGCTCATTCCACACTCTTATGCCAAATATGAGTGTGTGTACTGCTGGAGCAAAGACTGCATGCACAGGCAACCTACTGCAGAATTGCTGGAAAAATTCTACTGAAACTTACATTATACGTTTTTCAGCTACACTGTTGTGATAATTTTTTTGTATATTACCTACTACATTATTAAAAAAATAATATACAAGTACTTTCTTATTCATCTTGCTTAGGTAAATTTGTTTGGAGCATTTGAGTGCTTCTCTTTCCAGAAAATCTATAACTATGGAGCACAGATGAAGAGAATTTATAAACAGTATTATTTTTAGATACTTTTCACTGCTAGTATGTCCGAAGGAAAAACTTCTACTCATTCTGCTATCTGTTAAACTCGGTCCATTCTAAACGGCGGATGTGCAAAAATTCCATATTACTATGAGAGTATTGAGTTAGAAAGACATTTTCAGACTTCTCTGAGGGAAAAGGCTTTAGGAGCCACTGGACAATTAAGTCCTTTTCATTTATGAGCTAAGCTTTTCAGTCAAACCTTTCAATATGAACATGATAGGATATTTTTGATAAATGTTACCACTCATCAAATAAAATATTTTCAACAAAAGGTATTTTACTAGCTCTGTCTGCCACCTACTAAGATAATTAAGGCTCTGGTTACAGTTTTTTCTCGTTCTAAAGAGCAGCACATTTCAACTAAGGCTTAAACAACCTGTCATTTTGACTTATGCCCAGAGTGAACAGCATGCATTCCTATACCTACAGCCTTTGGCACCATTCACATTTGCTCCTAGGCTCAACTCCAAAAGGTGCAGTTTAAAAATAGCGTAAATAGGTGTTCATACGGATTTTTTTCTTTATCGCTTTCCAATATCTTAGCCCCATTTCCAGTATATGTTTAAAAAAACCTGAGGGTTTTAATGGCCTTGGCTCGCAGTCAAATACAGCTTCTGCCAACTTTAACCCATGCTGCTGTTTCAAGTAGCTGAGGCAGTTTGCCATAACACAGACAGGTGTTCTTAAATAAAGTCTGATTTTCACAGGATGCTCAACAGTAAAATCAAAACAGCCATTCGGATAATCACGCGTGCACGCACACACACTCAGGAGTACGTGACCAACGCGTGCCTTTGCGCAAACCCAACTGCTTGAAAACCAGCTCCCTTGAGGACTTGCCTAAACCAGGTCAAAGCCAGAGCAGGTTCCCTAAGCCACAGGCTAATGAAGTTTCCCTTCATTAGAAGAATAGCCCAAGTCTGCACAACACCCAGCTGTTCCTCAGCCTCCCAGGAGAGAGGGATTCTTGTGAAGCAAAGTCTTAGGTGTTTCCTCAAGCTTGAGCAATCATGATAGAAACCTTTCTCCACTCCTCTCTTCTCTCGGTACTTTTGAAGTCGTGGAGGAGGCAACATCTGCCAAAGTGCATCAGACAAATTGGCACTCACAGCTGAGCAGTGGTTCTCTCCTAAATTTATTTCCAGAGGTTAATGTGAATGCAGTACAAACAGATAACTATGATGAATCTATCTACTCATAAAGATTAATTGGTTCTATTTGCTGCTTCTGCTATTGTTATTTAAAGAATCAACAACCTAATTTTCATTAATATTTTGCAGAAAAGAATATGATTTAGAGTACTATGAGTGTTCACCCACCTCCCTCAAGAAAACTGCCGAAGATAAAATTACAAATGTGTAGGTAATTTATTTGCTCAGCCATGTGTATCAAAACAAAATATGTTTCTCTGCATATTCTGACTAACTAGCTGCCCAGTAATATTTTAAGACTGTGTAATATCAAAATTAAATATGTTTTCATAACTGCAGTTGTCAGGATCATAGCTCAATGTATTTTCTTTGCACGAAACAGGCAAATTTGAGTGAGAAGGTAAAGCTAAAGGCTACATTTGCCTTGGGAATTAATCAACAGCCTACATGGAGCACGCACGTTGAATTCCTTTTTGCTAAAATACTGGTGAATATGGAAATTCTCCATGTTTTAAAAACATCCTTCAAGGAACAGATGCAGACACACAGTTTAGACTAGAAGAATCAGAATAATAAATGACAACATCTGTATGAATCAAGACACCCTCTAGGCCCACGACAGCATGGGACACAGGCAACAAAACGCTCAGCCACATTTTACCTAGCAAGACGGAGATGTTCTTTACAAATGATAGACAGTATGAATAAAACACCTATAATCTTAGCTATATCTGAGTGGTTCCAGGTGGGAAATGAGAAGGTCATTGAAGTATCAGCTGCATTTGTTGTTCCATTAATCACCATTCACAGGAATAAGGGTGCATGCAGCCGGTTTGAATAGAGCCACGTATCTCGGAGAGATGCGTTAGGAAAAGGTACTCCTTTGGTTCTCAGCAAAATCTGTGGGCCCAGGGTAGATTTACGTTATACCTGGAATATCTGCAGCCCACTTTGCTTTTTTAAATAAGTGAACAAAAAAACCCAAACAAAATCGTGCATAAAGATCCCTTTTCTAGCTCTGGGTAAAGAGGATGATCCAGCCGCAGTTGTGAAAGATTGCAAAGTGAGAAGTGTGGTGCCACAGATGAATCCACTAAAAAAGAAAAACTAACCAGAACGAACTAAACCAAATGCAATGCCTGCAAATTAACCTTGATCACCTTGGTTAGCAATTGTGTTCATTTTGCTCTTCCATATAACAGATGATCTTGCTACCTCTCCTATGTACGGTTAGTTGTCCTAATTTCTTTCAGCAGACAGCTTTGCTTTCAGGCAGAATTGGATTCAGGCGTGCCACTTCTTTCCGATCAGAAACAGTGAGGCAAGAAAGAAGAACTAATCTCAACTAAAACTTTACCAGTTTATTTTGTGTGACAGATAATGCATTTCTACAGCCTCCCATGAGAACTCATATGGAGGAGGTTTAGCAGGCTATCAACACACTTCGTAACTCATATCACATCACATTAATCATCAGCTTACATTAAAAAGGCCACCTGTCCTTGCCTGTTTGTTCCCTACAATGAAAAATGTTCCTCTATATAGCAGTTGTTCAATTAATCTGTATATTTGTTACAAGATTTTGCACATTAACATCTACTCGTACTGCAACCAGTAAATTTACAGCTCGTCTTATCAGAGTTTATGCCTCTGTTTCCAGGTGTGAGCGAAATGAACTGAATAAAATGACAGAAATGCAGTAGTTCTGTGTTCAACCTCTGACCGCTTAGAGGAAAAAAAAAAAATTTAGGTCTGAAACATTCAGATAAGGGTCTTACAGTTCTGCAACCCAGTCTGGACCAGATGTTGAGATGCCACAAATTTCACAAACTTAGGCTGATGGCATTTCCAGCTCAGTTTTTTACACTGAAACAACCTCTATAAGCTTCTGAATTTTCAGGTATTTTCCTCAGAACAAACCCAATCACAGCTACACAGCACAGGTCAACCAGGCACGCAGTTCCAAACACCGATCTCAACTTTTTCAAACATCAAAAGGAGGAGGGCATTAGATCTCAGATCTGTACCGTTTCTGCCCTATCTCCAGTCTGACCAACAAGATGCTATAGACACCTGTGCATCTCTGGGAATACAGCTTTAGGATGACAGCAATCTAAAATGATGAAAAGTCTAAAACCAAGAGGAAAATACAGGCACGCTTCTCCACACCAACTCCCCAGCCACCGCATCAGTAGAGGAGCTCATCCTGTTAGCCACAAATGGTCCTTGTTACTTAAGACTCAGTCACTTACCACAACCGTTCCTGGGTTATCACTTGATTTGCGCTATAGGATAGAGAGACAAAAGCGAGCCGTGGAATTATGATGCAGACTAAAGGTTAGAAAAACAAGAGATGGATTGAGGCAGCATGCAAGGAAAGGGATCAAAGGATGCGTTGTGTGTGTCATGACCTGAACAGATTCTGCAGCTTGCAGCACCCAATTATAGGTTTTATTTTGGTGTGATTTAACAGCTATTTGAGAAGCTTGCATCAGCAGATTCAGTTATTGTGGCTTTCAATAATTTTAGCAGATAGAGAACTAGAGATGGATGCTAATTATTTTGTTTGTTTAAGAGCTGGCTTTTTTGTTGTTTGTAAATGCATATGATCTAAGAGCAATTTTCCAAGATAGGAAGTAGTAACGGTAAATAATATTATTGCTTATGTAAATATTTGTAAAATATACAAAGGAGAGTTATTCTTCACTGTGGCAGTGCTAACTGTTCACCAATTAGAAGGGAGCTCTAAAGCCTGCTGCCTTTAGCTGGGTATTCACAATAACTTGTAAATAAAAATTTAGTTCAAACTACACAAGATTCCTCCCCCCTCTTTTTGTGGCTATAATATGAGACACTGCAGAGGAGGGGGAGAATGAATATTAAACCCACAATAAAGGAAAAATAACAGAAGACTCTTACAGAAATATGGTCCTTTCTGTGAAAGAGATACTTTTGTTTGTACTTCAGCACTCTTCTTTCATATTTCACCTGACTATAAAGGTAAGAAAACCAGCATTTCAGTGAGTGATTAAAATAAGCTAAAGATACATGACAGTCTTTACAAAAAAAATCCCAAATTCAGTCCTCAGTCATTTGAGACAGTTTATGTACCCCACTAGAAACATAACCTACATAAGGAATACTGATTCTTCCATTAAATTGGGGGGTGGGAGGTGGGGTGGGGGATGTGTTTTGTTATGTTGTGGTGAGGGGTTTTTTTAGTGTTTTTGTTTTATTTCAAGGTGTGGCTTTTTTAAATGCAACGAACCAAATAAAAATGCTTATCATCGATTGATTTGGATTTTCTTAAAGTTGACCAGCAGCTATCCTTTCCCTTCTCCCATGATAATGACCACATCAGGTTCTGGTTCTACATGCAAAATCATTTTAAATTTAATTGATTAAATTGTCAACTCTAAAAAATCTTAGCCTTTTCTTGGGTTTCTTTTTCAGATAAAGAATCCATATAAACACTTGGGCTTTTAATGTTTTACCCCAAATCATTGAATAGATGATATAACAAAAACATCTATATTTGATTCATACTTTCCCAGCATTAATAGAACAACTTTGGATCCTATTTCAAAGATAGGACTTCATCCCTAGATATAACTAGCTCTAACATAAAATAACATCGTGAGATATCTAATTTTTATCTCTAGGTTCCCTTGTGTGGAAGTAACTATATTGTCCTCATCCTGCTCTTCACTTTACACGCATCTCATGTTCCTGTTCTGATGGACTGGAGGCAATGTTTAGCAGATGGGTTTTCCTTACTTCAGCAAGAGAAAAACAGACAGTGGGATTGGTGAAATAGGGGAAAAAAAAAACCAACAACAACAACAACAAAAAACACACAAAACAAAACAAAACCCAACCTAGAGAACCCCTACTACTGCTGTGATGGGCAAAGGCTGCTCCAGATGCCCTGGCTGTGGCTGTCTCCAGCCAGAGAGAGAGACCTTGGCCCCACTCTAGAAGCCCTTCAGAAGCATTTCTAGACACAGAAAAGGCATTATCTTGGCATAACAGCTGGGTAATAAGCATATGTCTGGATGTACATCAACATAAGAGTATAAAAAATGCGCAAAGGAAATAACAGATGGAAGTGTACTGTCCACCACCATTAAAAACTGGAGGCGAGGGCATGTTCCTAATACAAAGTCATAATTTCAGCAGACAGCTGCCAAGGCTAGAGGTGTTACAGCTGTTTAGAGCAACTCGGGGCCTATTTCATTCTCCTGAAGATGAACAAGGGCCTGCTTTTATTCAGAACAGACCACTCGTGATGCAAGAAATATGGCAGGGCAAATGCTCACCCAGTGCAAATAAACACAGCTTCAAAAAAGCACCGTACAGCTGCTAAGGACTTGGTCCTGTGTGTAAATGATTTCCTCTCACAACACTATCCAGATTTATTGCTTGTGAGTGACAAAGGATCAATCTTTAATCAAAAAAGTAAGTCCTAAAAGGAATTTAAATTAAAACTATAGAGTCATTTCTCATCTATTGCTTCAGTGACAACCAAAAACACAGAGGGTCTGGAACACAAGCAGCAGCATTCAGCAGTTTTCATTTGCACTCTCCTACATGTTCATTAAAGCAGTTTTACCATTATTTCCTCAAAAGAACTCATAAGATTTGAAAGACCCATAAAACGTACATTCCCATCATTCAACGTTAAACCAAATCCCCCCAGCGACCAGCCCCTGCCTCACTGCAACGCCGCGGAAACTGGGGTCCGTAAAACCCTCTTTCCAGTTGAGGCGAGCCATTCGTCGCAGCTCCGAAACCAGAAAACCACACGCGTGACAGTCCTCTGCCAGACGCTGTGTACTACACACCCCCTGAAAGTCGCAATAAATTTATGGGTAACAAAGCTCCCAATGAACCGGGGGTGGGTGGAGAGGAGCTGACCCTGGCGTTCTGTTTTTCCTGATTTTTCCAGAAGCTGCGTGGATGGGGGAAGGAGCAAATAGACGTGTGATGTGTCTGTACTGTTAGGAAGGAGACATAGGTGTTATCAGCAGCATTTTTTTGGATGCCTCTTTAGATTTACCAGCCACTCCAAATTACAACTACTATGGCAGAAAACGATTCTTTACTTATTTAATAGGTTCTTCAAGGTTTACTTTTGAGAAGACTCTCGTTTTGAAATAGCCAGTTTTACTTTAGGACAGTTGCTGACCTCGTGTGGACCAACACCAGGACTCACTTACAGCCAGATTAGACTATAATTTAGATTCTAGACTATAATTAGACTATAATCCCACGCTGCTGGGAGGGGTGACAGGGCTCACCTCTGACTTGAGCCAAGAAGGAACCGGGGGCTCATTCTCACACCGACGCTGCCTGGAGCCTTTTTGGCTACGGTGAATTCAGAGCTCTCTTTGGACAGCCTGGGCATTCGGCACCCAGTTATGCTGACAAATAAACCACGGCAAATGGGGCCACAGGCTCGTATCGCCAGGGATCATAAAGCCCAGCCCTTTTCTACACACGACCGTGCAGCACGGTCTCTCGTATTAGCCTGTTGAGTGTCTGATTCAGCGAAGACCACGTTTTCACCAGGTAAAACCTTGGCTGTTAAAGTCAGCTGGAGGTCTGCCACTGGCAGCGAGAGGAGCAGAACAGCTCCCCTTCCCTTGGGTACCCACATCTCAAAGCCTGTGCTTAAAACCTTTGCCTTGTTATTAATTTTTTCCTAAGTCTGAATCATCACCAGAGCAGGCCATAATTAGTGATAACAATATTACAATTTTTTTTCTTCAGTTAACCAACAATTATTAAGCCCATATGGATAAACTGTGAAACTAACTCTCAAAATATTTTCCAAAATGATAAACACCAACCTACAAATATCACCAAATATTTGAAAAGCTCTGACAATCTCACAGGGAAAATGCTTATTGAAAAAAAAAAAGTTTTAAAATTAATAGGTTACTCTTTTCCCTCTTTTCCAAATATTCCAAGGATATTTGAGTATATTAAAGAAATTCATTCCAATTAAATTATACACATTAGGGCTGTAAGTCCAGAAAGCTACATAAATTTGTTTTTCTCTACGCAAGATGACCTGTGCATTGAAGTCAATGGAAAAAATGTGGTACGTTAAGTCAGCCACACATATCTGAACCTGGGAGTGCCGGTGTTAGCATTCCTGCCTGGAGGACTGAAAATACAAAGAATAATTGAATTCTGATCCAAAGTAATAAATTAGTGTTCTTTGAATAAAATTTTAAAATTATTTTGCTTTTTCTTTTCATTCACTGAAGAATATATATAACACTTTAAACACTCAGAAGGAAAGAACCTTGCTTTTCTAAGAGCATTTTCTATTTTATTTTCTGCTTTCTTGATTTGTAAAAGAAAGATTTTGCAAGTGATTCCTACAGTATCTTTATTTCATCGCTTTCAATGCTCACTCACATTAATGCTCTGGGCTGTGAAGCAGAGAAGCTGAGGCAGCAGTTCATATCTTGCTCTGTCATTCCTTCTGCAGAAATGTTAACCGCTTAAAAGAAGGACCAGGATAACAAGTGGGTGCCTTAATGGGCCAAAGCATTAAAACTAAATCTATCAGTTCATCTCTCAGCATGCACATCATGTATATGCACAGGACCACACACAGGTAGGTAGGATTTAGAGAAAGTAAGTCTTCCATCATTATAAGAGGATTTATTGAGAGGAATCAAAAGGATGAGAAAAAATTATCTCCTTTTCATTTTCAACTCTATTAGAATTGTAACTCATTCTCTTCATGTGAATATTACATATCCTGATTTCCACAAACTTCATCTCCAGCAGTTCCTAAGCAGTATTGCTCCTTCTGGCTAAGAGATCTTGTTTAAAGAAACACTTTAGAAATTATATCATCCACACTCCAGCCCATTATTCAATAAAGCTGTAATCATGCTGCCCTAAATCTATTTGTCCCACATGGAATAATTTTTTTATCTTTTCCACTTACACAGACCCTGCATATGCTGTTGCACAATCAAAGGTAATACCATTCTTCCTAAACATGATTGCCTTCATTTTAATTTCCCCTTATTATTAAAATAACAGAAATAATAATTTTGCAAATTATACTTTTTTTTCTTTCCCACTAGCCCCTTAAGACCTACTTCAAAAAACGCCTTTATTAAAATATAACCAGCTTCTCTATTCCTTTTCTTCCTTTGCAGCAGAGTGTCTGGGGATAACACAGTACTATACTAATGTTTAGATTTGTATTTTGGAATACCAATAATGAGTGTGACCAAACGTGATTGTTTTTATGATCTTTTAAAAGCCTCAAAATTATTTTAGGAAGAAAAAAAAACTATTTCTGCAAGACCCTGTTTTTTTAAGTAGAAAATGTAAATGCTATGTTCAACTAAAGTGTATAACACTAATAAAAAAATATACTGTACAATTATAGGAATACACTAACAGGAAAATTTTGAAGCATGGGGAACACAGTTGTTTCCCTTGCACATGTGCACACACACACAAGTATTCAGTTGCCTGACTCTCTCCCATAATTTTCAGGACTCCATATATACATGAGTCCCAGTTTCAAAGCAAACTGAAATCCAGGAGAACTACATATGCTGAAAGGTGCTGAGAAGATGCAGGTAGTTCTGCAGGATTAGGGTTTTTGAGCAATTTCTCTTTGGGGCACATGCTCAGCTCAGCAGCTGGCAACAAGCTAGGTGCTACACCACCTTCTGAATGCTGATTAAAACCGCAACAGAATTTATTGCTATGCACTCAGGGCTTTTTCAGCCTGAAATGGACTCCTGTCAGCTTCCTTTCTGGATACTTCAGCCGAGGTTGGCTGAGGAGTACAGCACTTAAACTCTGTTGGAGTTTCAGAAGCTAGCATTTCCCATATATTGAAGTCTTTCTCCATACCCCCGGTAGTGCAGTAGAGGAAATTAAGGTAGCAATACTGTTGCCAGGAAAGGCAACGTGCAAATGGCTCATTTACTTCTCGTCCCTCCTTTCCCTGTCATCTTCTGACCATTCTGAATTTAGCCAGAAGTCCATTTGGTTTAGTCATTTCTCATTAAGAACCTGCTCAAGAGGAATACATTCTTCATCATCAGTAAATTTTCTCTCCGTTCCTAAAGGAAAGTTGCACAGTCATCAATTCTTGGCCAGATGTTTTCCCCAGAGTCAACTTCACCTGAACTGAGGGTCATTTTTGTCCTTCCCTCAGGTCCTTGCCAAAAATCAGCACTCAGTCAAGCCTTGTGTGAAATATCGATGACAAAATGGGAAACATATTGAGTGGTTTCCACTAAGACACAAACACACAACCACTGATCGCTCGTGTCAAAGCCAGGGGCATGTTCTTTTGTACCGATAGATTTCACCAAGTTACTTTTGCTCTTGGGCAAGGTACAGATTTCTAAACACTGTATTATGTTTTTCCCATGCACATACTTCTCCAGATAAAGCCATCATATATGTTCTTCCTCCTCCATACAGCTGGCACAAAATATTCAGCCAGACACTAGGTAAGGCAAAAGAAGGACAAGAAACAGAGGCAGCTAAAGCAATAGGGCTCCCAGGTGATAGCAGCACATTATTGAGTTACATTTTGAAAACAAAGTTGAAGACAAAAATTATTTTAAGCCAAAGCAGAAGCCTATAATAACTAGAAATTATAAGTGTGCTGATCAGGATATAATGGGTATTAGCTTGCACTGAACCTGAATACAAGCGTACTAAAATAGCATAACCAACAACAACACATAAGCATTTTGCAACACGGATGGCCCAGCCAAACACCACGTACAGTATCATACATCCACCAGTATGTCAGCAACCTGACCACCAAAGGGGCAAAGACAAGCAGTTGCAGACAGAACTACGTAGCAGACAGTATGAATTTAGTAGAGTTTTTTTAAAGTTGAAAATTTGTCAGTCTTCTAAACGCTCCTATCAATGTGATCTCTAATTCTCTGATAATATATAGAGATGTATAAACATATATATTCATCTATAACTTCTAGGGAAGCCATGATTTTCAGAATCATGCTTTTCTTTCTGGCTCTAGCCTTCCTGTTTATTTTTAATGTCACGCTGTATGTTTCACATGATGGGCTTTGAAATTCAGTAAGGTTTTCTAATATCAGATTACCATCACTGTAGGAGAAGAGCAGCCATTATAGCTTGTGGTGCAAACTGCAGCCTGAAGCCGTTCTTCTGAGAATAGTGCTAATCTTGAACATGCAAATAAAAAGCAGTAGGAAACAACAGAGTAAGTGGCTCCCCATCAACAGGGAATGAATGGCACAATTCTTCACCCACCTTTATTTTTCACACTCCAGTTAATTGAGAGATGTCTTTAAAATAGTCAGTTAGTAACAAAGTATATAAGGACACATTAGCCCCTAATGTTATCATTAGGCATGCGTGTTATCCAACGACAAATCAAGTACTCTCTCAAACCCAAGACATCATGGGGCCCAACAGCAGCATTCAAAGCCTATTCTCAACGGGTTAAAGCAAAAAAACAACAGGGTTAAAAACACATTAAAAGAATTGACAGAATACTGAACATCTCACATCTGAGGCTGCAGACTTGAGCCTTCTTCCTGGGCATGGCTGCCCAAAATCCCCCCTCCCACCTCCAGCTTGTTCCCCTTCCCCTGTCGCAGGAGGAGTGGGAGTCTCTGGTCCCTCTGAAGTGACTGAGCTGCCCAGAAGATCCCTCCGTGACCTACTTCTGTCAGGAGAAGCTATGTTAACCGCTTGAATTGCTTATTTTGACTGTAACGAGACTGGAAGTTCTCCTACGCCTAACCGAACGGGTACGTCTAGAGCTCAGCAAACCCCAGCAGAGTGGTGGCCATCGACGATAACCTACTCGCGGCACGTCTGCGCCCAGAGAAAAAGCTGACGTTGGCTGTACAGAGAAGCACGCTCGAATTTCCACTTCAGAGCCATTCACAGGATGATCTGAAATGAACTGCTGACTCCAAGTCTACTTCTGGGGGGACACGAAACGCTACCTCTTTGTGAACAAGTTTGCCTCAGCAGAGAAAGAAATGAGGACGGGAACAACTCCCGCACTCCCACAGGTGATCAGGGTTGCAGGACGGAGCACTTCACGCTGCCCCTGCCTATGCTGTCCTGTTGTAGATAAGCCAAAGACTCCCAGCTGCAGGCTTGAAAAGCCAGGACTAATACACTGGCTAAAGAAGCAAACAGGCCAGCAGCAGAACCGCTCTGCCGGTACCTCCGAGAGCTCTGCTACCTTACACAACTCCCGTGGCGACAGTAACAAAGCATTTGCTTAGGTGAACAAAAATAACAGTCTAAATCAAGCAACGTGGGAATATACATGCCACATCATGGTTTGCCAGCTAAATCGGGGGTTTTTTCCTGAAAATTATTCTCTGTTGAAAACCCTGCCAGGAAAAAAAAAACCACCCACGTGTCAAAACACCACTTTCCTCTTGAAGGTTCAAGTACTCTGCTCTGTCTACTAGTGAATATTTCTTGACCACAGATCTGACCTTCTGGTGCTGGACGGGTCACCAGCTGTGTTCCGTGTGAGCTCTCCAAGTCTCATCCTTCACGGTACAAGAGAAAGGTTTCCTTGCCCATTGCCTATTTCAGACCAGTCTTTCATTACCACACGGATGAAGGCTAGGGAATAAGAAATCACTGTACATTTGTCATATTTTTTTATTGCCATATAAATGTAGCCCATCAGCCAAAAACTGCTTCTGCACTCAATGTATGGGAAAAATTGTGACTAACAGGAATTAACATGCACATAACCAATAACACATGATTTTTGAGTACAAACATGCATTCTATGTCAGTGGAGATGGTTAAAAAGGCAACTCTCCCCAAAACAGATATTCCTTTCTGTTTTCTAAATTAGTGCCACAAGCTAGCATTTTTTAATTTCAGAAAAGGTAAAGATCTCAACACATATCACAGAGGCTACCCTTGGATTGAGTACCACTACTTCCTTCCAACACAAGTCAAATACCAAGCATTCCTTTCCAACAACATTTCTTCAAGTATTATCTTCCTGTTTCTTTAATATCAGACTGGCTTCCTTAGTTATCTATGCATTACTGAGGTGATGGTCAAGCATTTAGCATTCAGCTTATCCCCATCTGTTGTCTACAAGGACAGATTTGCTGAACTGCAGGAAAAGGGAACTCAGACATTAAACTCAAGGTCTACTGCTTTATTCCAAATGTAAAATTTAATAGGGCAACAAGCACAATAAGAAATGACCAAGCAACAGCCCAGAAAACCCCCAGTGAAAAGATTTAAATAAATCAGTGTTTTTTAATGAGCAGAACTGCCTTGAAAACATGATCGTCTTTATAGAAAGTAGCGCCACAAATAATTATCACACCCCAGGGAATCATAGGTTTCACAGATGAGCTAAGACAGACAAGTTGCATAGGTCGCTTTTTTCCTCCCGCGCCTTCATATACTGCACTGAGAAACGGACAAACAAGGAAAACGCGTAGCACCATTGCCACAAGAAGTGTTTGCAGAGCTGCCTGAGTACCCGTGCGTTGGCACATCTCTGTGCCAGGGCACACGGTGGCAATTCGAGCTGTATAGCGCATATGCTGTAGGTCAGAGGATGCATTTGTTATGGGGCATGCACCGCTGCTGCAAAGCAGTGACAAAGAAAGCCTACCTTGTTAGCTGCTTAACACCCTTGGTCTGGCTCCAGAAACCTGGACCAGAAAAGACAGGGATTAATCTCCTCCAATATACTGCTCTTCCTAACACGAATTTAAGGGGAAAATTGACCCTGATACACACACACAGTAGGAAATTACGTGGATTGAATATTAGCAAAAACTTAGTTGCAAATTCCTTACTGCTGTGTTACAAAAAGGTAACAGCATAAAAGTCCTCATTTATATTAGATTAAATATCTTCATCTCTCTGTTATACAAAGAATGCGTAACTACCTGCTAGATAAAAGAAAAAAAGGTTGGAGCAAAATCTCTGTGATCAACTCCCTCTGATTTCTAGAGGACTTGCAATTTTTTACTCAAACCAACCCATATAGTTTTCCTTCCATTTTACATTCAGGCATCCTACAGTCTAGATCTAGTTGAGGCACATCCCACAGAGCCAATTTATTTTCTAAGATTTCTGTTTGTTATGTTTTAGTGGTATTGACCTTTAATTGTAGTTTGCACAAACGCCCAGACCTTCATGCTTGCCAAGATCTAATTTATCTCTAAAATTTAATTTGCAAAATTGAGCTGACTGAAACTCGGCTGAATAAGTATGTAAGCCTAGCATATAGTCATCTAAGCTATTTTAACATTATCCTTAAGTGGTTAAGTGTGCAAATCTATGATCACAATAATTATATTTTAGGGAAAATCAGATTTAAATAAAAGAAGACTGATACACTGTCTCAGCCTCTCAATTTCTAAAAAAACATACATTTTATTTTATTGGCAAACCATCACATTTAAGAAATCTAATCATCATGCAAGAGCTGACAAAAAAATAGTAAGGCACGCATTGCTGATGATATACGAAACGCATTTTCTTGCCCACTCATGCTTCTGGGTTTGGTTTTTTTTTCCCCTACTGTTAGCTGAAGGAGCAAGTAGTTAGTATTATTTAGACTCAATTCTGCTCAAGAACCTGCTAACTTTGAGTAGTTTCATGACCAATAAAACTAATGAAGACTGAACTCTTACTAATTTGTGTCTCCTGTAGCTTTCCCTTGTGTAGATTTTCTGACGTTTAATAAGGACTGAATTCTCACAGGAACCTTCTTTCATTTGAGGCAGGAATAGGTTCTCCTCTTTCTGGCTGCTCATTCTTCTAAAACTTCTAGAAATGCAGTATCTCTGAGACTTCTGCATCTCTGAAGTTTGGCTGAAATTACCCACTAGATTAAATACATATTGGAGAACAGGGAAAACAAATAAGCGCATGCTTAGGTTCATGTGTACACACGTATGTGGAAGAATGTGATCATGCAAGTCATCTTTCCTTGGGAAACCAGGCTAAATCATAATTTTCTCATGGGAAGAGCGCAGTGATAGATACTGCAATTTTCTAGATCTTTAAATAGTAGCTTGAAGCATGTGTTACCAGCAGGGCCTTTTGCGAGTAGGGATGCACTCTCAGGAGAATTACATTTGCCCAGAATAAGACTGTTTTATGCACGTCTCCTTCAGTAACGATAGGAGATCTTCAGATCAAACAGTTCTTGACCGTGTACACAAATGCTTCTCTTGCCAGCAAAATTTGCACTTTACCTTTTAACGCTGGCAACTTCCAAGCAGGCCTGTGCAGCTCATTGAAGGTCCTCTCAGTACAAAAACTGGTCACACAGCTCATTTTTTGGATGCATGCCTTTGCTCTGTGTTTGGTTAACCTCCTCCTCTCATACCATCAGGGACTGAAAACTTGAGCTGATTCTTTCTAAGCCCTGTGGGAGTCTCTGCTTTCTCTTTCTCTCCACTGTTCACCTGCGTGTCAGAGGTCATCATAAAGAGGCATTTTCATTTTTAATGACCTCCACCCTTATCGACAGATTGATTTGAGTTGTAATAAAGCAATAAGGGTACTTGAATTTTAGACTCCACAGCTTGGAAACCTCATTTTACAAGTCTGCCCAGATTACCAGTTAACCTTCACCTCTGAGTACCATTTCCTAATTTTGAGCATCTGGCTGACAGAACTAAAGAAAATAGAATACAATTTGCCAGAATTACCTGCCATCTTTCCACTCCAAAAGATCCAAAGCCAATCTGCAAAAACAGCGCTCACACACAAGAGTGAATGCATTTCAACTTAGTCTTAGGATGTGAGGTAGAGGAAAGGAAATTAATGGATGAGAAAGAAGCACATAAGAGGAAAAAATAAGAGGGTTGATAGGTTTTCATTGTTTTCTTTTGCCCTAATACACAAACACTAAACAAGATAAATGAAGACTTAAATCACAAAAAATGTTTTTCCCTAGGCACATATCTACAACAGCGCACTTACCAACAGTTGCTTGGTTCAAAGGATGTTCCGTTTTACAGATAAACTCCATCTTTTATGAGGAAGAAAGAATTTTAAGACTGAAGTCATAAACACAATACAGTCACTGGTGGTTATCTGCAAATTAAAATTGACTCCACACAAGGAAATATTTAAAATCATTTTTCTTCCCTGAACCACTATATTCTGAGCACCACTTCTTCCATACCAGACTCAGTGGAGCTGCTGGCCTCCAGGCAGAAAAGGACAGCAATTTCTTTTCTTTTTTCATACTGCTCTGCCTTGCTTAAGATAATTTATAATGCCATTAGCTATTATATAGGGGAATACGAAACCCCGACTTTAGGAAGGAAATGAAGTAGGTGCAGTTTTTCAACTGTTTAAGCAGAATTTGACCAAGAGAAAAATGCTCACACACATTGCAATAACTAAGGAGAATTGCTTTCAAAAGTGAGTTAGGTATGGAGGCACGCTAGTAGCATTACAGTCCAAAAGGAGATGTTCTTTCAACTTTTTCAGTTGCTTTAGAAGATACTTTTGGCTATATTTACTTCTAATAGTCAAATATGTATGCAAATAGGTGTGTATGCAAAAATCAGATACAGTCTTTACAGCTCTTATAATAGATTTGAGGTGATGTACATGATACACATATATGTACACATACATAAAACAGTTTTATATAAAAAGATCCGATGAAAAGACACCCCTTCTCTGGATCTACTCTGGTGTTTATACAAAAGCAGGAAGAAGGGATTTCACTTTATTTGAAATTTAAAAAAAAAAAATTCTCAAGAGGAATGAAACATTTGTAGAATTCAATCAAGAATGGGAACTATAAGTAACCCATTCCTAATATTAAACTACTCCTGCTACCAAATTAGCTCTGGTTTTGCAGTTTCCTCCTAAATCAGCAGTGGTTCATTAGTGTCATACCTTAAATTGTACCTTAAAATGAACTGGAGTACTACCTACATCATTAAAAATAGTTTCATACATCTCTATACGTGTGTGTACAAAATATTTTTTATATATATACACACTCACTTGTATATTAAAAACAAAAGAGCTTCTAAAATTGTGTATGTGTCAGAGCTCATCAGAAGGCAGCTCTTTCCATGAAGGGTATCCAGGTTTTGGAAACCAGGAAAGCTCACAAAATTAACAACATTTAGACTGGAAGTGATTCTTTCCTTCTTAACTGTATCCTAATCTAATTGCTTAGTAGTTGGTACAGTCCTGAATAGCCAGACACAAACTTAACACGCTGCTCCATATTGACAGAGAAGTTTCTCAAAATTCCACCAAGGAGACGTTCCCTCCCTCGGACATTATTCTTTCCACAGAGTGCTCACAACTTTAATTGTTTCAGCAGTTGTATTCTGCACAAAGGACAAGATCCAAAGTGATAGCGACATGTTTCAGATGCAGAACTGGCAGAAATTATGAGCCTAAAACCCAAATTTGCATCACACATGCACAAAGCTGCTACCCAACCTGCTTTGGTGTATGAGAGGCTGCAGGTTTTACATTTCATTGCAAAACCCTGGGCATTCAGAGATCTGCTCTTGAATGTACCCAGTCACTCCCACCTTTGCTAAAGGGACCTTCTCTCCAAGTAATTCTCTTTTGCCCGAGGCAGTCTAGAGTTTGCAGAGCGGGTAACCCAAGCCAAACTATGCCCAAAAGTCACCAAGCAGAAAAAAATATTCAAAGAACACCAAAGCACTGAGTTCAACCAAAACCAGAGAAACTACAGGCCTCTATCATTCATAGATGTGACCAGAGAAAGCTGCTTTGCATCGCTTATCCAGTGACTAACACACAAACACCCTCAGCAGCAGAGACTCAAACCCCAGGTCTCCCTCACTTAAACCGCATCCCTTACTCCTAGGCATTCCGGTCAAACTCCTGCTTGATTTCTCCCCTTCAAATTTCCTCTTTGGATTCTTGTCAATCTGATGTCTAACTTCCATAAGAATGATGATGGATGATCCCCAGGGAAATGTAAGGGGGTGGTGAAGACAATTTCCTAACAGCAGATAATATATAGGTGATTTTCTCAGACTGAGGAGGGAATTTAACCCCAACCTCCCCGTTCCTGTCCCCTCCTGCTGTTACTGTCTGGCAGCCACTGACTTCGCATTCAAATAAAAGGACGAGCCTGTCACCTCTGTCGGATGCCTGTGGTGGCTGCGACACTCCAGTTTTACATTACACCTAACCGAAGGCAGCAAATACCTGCCTTAGTCTCAGAGAAAGAATAGAACTGAATTTCAGAAAGAAAGCTCCTCTCTCTGGTATTTCTATCGGTTAATTTTGAAACCTCTGTCTTGGCATGCTAAAGGTCATGAATTTCATTCTCTGAGGTAGCATTGTAACATCTCAAACCCTGCAAGATACAGCCCAAATTCCCTCCACATCATTCAAAATATGGAATCTCTGCATGTTTTCCATTGACTGCCAGGACAGGTGTGTTAATGAAGACCTACTTATACATGTTGCTGGATTAATTTCTCTCCTGTAGCTTTTTTCTGTTATTCAAAATTTACATATCTACTTAGATGGAGTCACTATTCTCATCCTTGCCAAAATGTCTGGTTGCCTTTGGGTATTCTTCTACTGGTTTTCCCTAGATAAAAAATTCATCTATGTAAACCTAAAGCCCTCTATACAATCAAAAACATGTAACACCTCAGGTGTTGAACACGATCCAAAGAGCAGCAGGAGGAAACGGTATCCCCAAAGGAGGTGCTGAACACACAGACACAAAGACTAGCTTGGTTTGCTAAAAAGAGCTGCCAGAACCTTACTGCTATGCTTATTGTAAAATATATATCTATACATATATGTATTAAAAATTTTATATAGAAATATATTTGGCATCAAGCACAGTTCAAAAAATGTCTTCCTTTGTAGATGGTAGAAAACGTTTTTTTTAAATCCTCCTTTTTTCCACAGAACAAAAAAATTAATATGTCCATCCTGTTGTTTCTTCTATTTGCTTAGGAGTTTCCAAAGCAATAGGTCTGTGCAATTCTTCTCTTTCTGCCTTTTGGACAGGAGGATCTATCCTAGGGCATCAACCATGTGGCAAAGCTGAGCTTTTTCAGCTCGATTCAGTATTCTGCTGAGGGCTTTCCTGTTCCCTGGATGATGTCTCCAAATTTTCTTAGTTCTCTTTATCCTGCCAAAGAAATTGTTCTCTTGCGAAATGTCTGATGCAATTTTAACCCAATGATGGATATTGTTGTCTGGTTTTTTCTGCTCTTCGCACAAGTTGAGTCATTTTGCCTTTCCCACACGTTTAACATATGTGTTCAGTGCATAGAAATTCAGCTCTATAAATCTGCTTTAGACTTCTAACCCCCCAGCGCCTTTGGCTTTTCTTTTATTGCTAGAACACAATTTGCGGCAATATATTAGACTGTGTATGAGCATCTAACTTAAAATAAACAGCCATCCTGTTTGCTTTTAGATCAATAACCTATTCATCTTCCATTCTGTTGCTGCCCATAGCTGCTAGGGGAAAAAAAAAAAGCTAAAAATCACACAATGAATGTCACCTTTTTGTCCTTTTTATGCACATCATAAAGGTGATGACAGACTCTGCCCAGCTGTGTTCCTTGGACATTTTCCCGTATGCTCAGGGCACTGGGAAATCACTTCAGCTGGTGTCAGTTGCCACAACAGAGCCCCTTTTGTTGGAACCCAACTTCCAATCTCAGCTGTGCCACTGCAACGGGACTCTTCCTCTCGCGTGTCTGTAATTGCTACCTGCGCTTAATGCAGCTTGCTGCTCCGCAGGCTGAGCACTGTGCTGATGGAAGCTGCCACAGGAAAATATTTCAGTATCATATTCACGGAAATACCGATCGCATTCATGAGAACAGTGGGACTGCTGGCTCCAAGAAGAGAAAAACAACCCAGCCTTCTAGAGATGCTATTAGCTTCAAAATTGCAAGAGTAAGAAAAAAAGCAAAGCGATCTCTTACTTTCTGGGGTTTATGGGGATTGGGTTTGCTTTTAGCATTCACATCTTCTAAGGTTTTCTCTACAAATTGAAGGACTAGATCTTCAAAATGACAGCTGAGAGGTTCAGATAACTGCCTGATTCGGGGGTTGGATCAAGCACAAAATATTATGAAAACCCTCAGAAGATTATAAGCACTGAGGACACTGAAAACTATGTGGAAATTGGACCTTTTTCAATACAATATCCTGCCTTTCTTTACTATATAAAGACAGAAAGGGGAGATATTACTTCTGCTAATCCACAAGGAAGACAATCAAGACTAATCCAACTATGGCTCATCTTTTCCATGAACAGGACTCGTTTCCCCTTTTGCAATATTTCCACCATACCTTTCATCTGAAGGAAGACAACAATTCCAAACACCTTGGTTTTTTTCTATTCAATTCAACAATCAGCAGTCAATATTACCTCCAGCTGGAATATATTGTCATTTGGTTTCATGAAACACTACAGAGTAGCAAGAGAAGCCTGTCCAGGCTTTCCATGTTTTAACACACTGTGCTCTAGTAGATACCAACATCTATATTATCTTTTCAAACCATATGAAATAAGATAAAAGAATATTTTTCTTTAGTGTTTTCATACCTTTGCACTTCATTTAATATATCTATGTATTTGCTAGAAAAGCAAAGGGCAGCTGATAAATATTTCTAAATTGTTTTCTTATCAGTAAAAAGAGGTGTTTTGTTATCTGTCGCTTCCATCTTTAGGAGCTGACTGTTTGCAGCAGGGATGCAGGTCTGAGCATTGTCTTAACTACTTATGGTAACAAATCCTTCTAGTAGTAGGTCTTTGTTTCCATAGCAACTGTCTAATAATTTGCCAGATAACATTTATGTGATAAACAAGCCTAGAAATCATTGTTGACTCACATTAGAAGAAATCCTATACATTTTGTGCTGCACTCTCGGAGGCAGCAGTTGTACTGTGCAGCTCTGAGGTTTCGTATTTCACATTAGGAGGTACTCAATCTTCTCCGAGAAGTAATAGGATTAAGCAATTTCCCCAAGTATCATAGAATATTCAACACAACTCATTTTAATGTGATCAGGATAAAGGCAACATCCTCTGCATCTGTCACCACACTACGCATTCACAATTAATTAAGAAATGCATCTGCAAGCAGGGTCTCATTTAAGAGGGTTCCTCGAAGGAAACAAAACTGAAGAAAAAGCAGTCAAGCACACATACGATTCCTAGAACTTTAAAATTTTATTTAAAAAATGAATATAGATACGAAAAATTAAATAAAAATCCTGAACCATGCCATGATTCCTTACTCGCCTTTTGGTTTACTTCTTGCTGTTTCTTTTTGAAGCCAGTATGCACAATCATACTGGGTGTCTAAAGCAAGCAGAACATTTGCCCCAGTGGAAAAGGAGCACTGCCAACATGGTACAGCCTGGTGACAGAGGAAGCTAGATGGAAATGTGAATTTCCCTCACTTGCTGTCTTCAAAAAAATGACACTTCAGTGGAGCAAGACTGTCCCAAGTAACCGTTGTGCATGACTGAAGAACAGAGCTGCCTGGCAGGCTGGGAAACATGTATCCCAACAAAGAACTAAAATCAACGTCCAAAGCATTTTGAAGAAAATGAGGCTAACTTTATTATCTGGCACAGCAGCATAGAAACATCGAAGCGCTCAGATGCCCATTACAGTCAGGTTCCTCTGATGGACATCTGCTGCCATCTTCCCATACCATCACTGGACAACACTTATGTCCTAACCCAAACTAACAGCAGCCCCTCATAACCACTGCTGACTCATGGGGAGAGCTGCTTTTCCACTTGTTGTGTTAATGCTCCTATTGCACTCTTCCAAAACCCGTTTACTGTATTTTCTTGTTTCACCTTTTCAACATGGAATCCCACTCCCATTTGGTAGGATACTGCCAACCTCAGCAAAAATTAATCGTCAGTGAGGTCACTGACATGGGTTGCAACTCAGGAGAGCTCCCTTCCAGTTTTTCCCTTCAGCCTTGAGTGCAAAACTCAAACTATAACACACTTACACAAACCCAATCAAGTCTTGGATTTGAAATTAGAACCTGTGAAATTCTTTAACCTATAATACACAGGAGCTCAGACTAGATTATGATCGTGTTCCCTTTTAGCTTTTAAATCTGTGCATCTTTAAAAACATATATATATGCATTGCAACATGAAAATCTAGTTTATAATCCTTAGTGCCTGCAATTAGAGTTGCATGAATTATTTATTAGGAATCTTTAACAGCAAACAGGTTTCTCAAGAGTTTAGCTGAGTTTTGCTCAGACCAATTTATTGCTTGTGGTAAAAACCATACATAAACAACATAATTGTCCTTTGAATTTCTGAGTCTGAATCTCAATGCGTAACGTAAGGCTGTGCAAGACCCCAGAACTTAAGTCAACATAGACCAAAGCCAGTGAACAAAAAACAGTAGGTTTTGCACAGTTTTGATTAGAGTCCTTTTGGAATAGTAGCTTTAAAAAATAAATGCAAAAAAAAAAAAAATCACAGCTTTTAGAAGGACTTATAATGCACATCATTAATTTGATTTTTCTTCTGAATTAAACAAAATTAGAATAATACACTCTATTTCCCAATTGCCTGGCTGCATATCTTCGCACTTACAAAAAAATCAAAAGCAAAAATGCTTCAAGAAACTATACATTCCTGTTTTGAAGTATACTTTTTATATGATATAAATAATAGCCTTGAATATTCTAGTTTTACTGATTTGAATTATATAGATGACTTCGAAGTTTCTTGACTTTATCTTATCTTGAAATCTGTGTTAAAATCAGCAGGAAGTTTAATTTCCAACAACTGAATCTCAATGTATCTTTTATGTGGAGTACGCTGAGCTTTTTACAAGTGCTGTGTAGACCTCAGATAACCTGCTTCTATTGTTAGATGTATTAAATATCTTTATCATCGTTTCCATTTTGTGGTGGAAATGATAGATGATTACAAAAGCGGACAGAAAAATGTAGGTGTAGAAGTACTGTGCATTAAAGGTTTTGATATCACTTATTCATCCAACAATTGATTAGCGAGCAAACGGTTGAATTATTTCACTTCTTTAAGATGTGATTTCCATCTTTCCCTGTAAAGTTCAAGAGATTGTTCCTCTCATACCCCTCTGAAAGCAATACACTAGATTCAGCCTTTTTTTCTTTTCTTTTCATCAGAAAACCTGCGAGCTGATGCTGAGAGACAAATTTTAAGCAAATTCAATCATCTTTCTATAGTAGCATTTAAAATACACAACACCTACTTGCACACATATGTCCACAAATGAAAAGGTTTGGTTTATGATCCCACAGATTAAAGATACCGTTCGATTTCATATACTATGTCCCACTCAAAGTGCACGGAGCTATAAGCTCCATATGAGCTTACTCCACACAACTTCAGTGCTACAGAATACATTCCTATAGGTTTCAAGACTAATCATTCTCCATTTAATGACGCTCTGTGAGGGTGAACTCAGTTCATTGTATTGCAATATATTTAGTTTGCTCATCCAGTTGCAATTATATTAGCCGCCAGCACCACCAAAATATTTAACGTTTACAAAAATGGAGTCAAGTACTGCCCTAACAAACTCAAGTGGAGCTTCTGCTACTGGTACAGTGGCTAATGACTCTGGAAAATAAAAAGGAAAACACAGCTTTGCCACAGTAACACATCAAAAGCCTTTCAACATGCCCACATTTTGCCAACCAGCTCCAAACTACTTTTGTAGCTGACAAAGTCATTTGCTATACGGGGATATTTTATGATAAGTTTATTATGCTACGTCTGTCTACCAAAGAGTGCACTTGACAGACAAATCATTTTACAGTACAATAAGTAAGGTAGAGCACTTCATAACCAAGTGGTTTGCCTTGGATTGTCAACCAGTGTCAGCTAACAGCTGTGTTTTGATTGAAATCCCTCTGAGCCATTTCTTGTAGTTGATCTCCAGCAAGCCGTAGGTTCCCCACAGCAAGGTGAAGTTTCACCTACTGTCATCCATCCTTATCTCCTGTCACTAGTCAATGAGCCACCATCTCACTCCACTTCTGTTCGCTTCTTTCTAATTAGGATATATGTTGTTCACGTTGTCATGAATTGAACAATGTGATGTTACAATCATGAAACATTTCAATCTTTGAGCTCCTGTTTTAAGCATCAATTCATGCATTTGAGTATGTGGGTTTGAGGCAAAGATGAGGCAACCAGACCATTTCACTTGCACAGTACAACAGTAGGAAATACAGGAGACAGAAAGATTTATTACTGAGTTAGCTTGCAGTAAGTGTAAGAGAAGCTCAAAAAGGGAAAACATTTCTCTTAAGATTTAATGGTTTTGACCTACTTCGGATTAACTTCAGAGATCTGGTAATCTAAGCCACTGAAACCTCCCCACAGTACACAACTATTTTGAAGAGAATATTGTTTTTTCTAATGAATTGTAATCACTGGATGCAGAATGAGAGAAAAAATAGGATGGTTCCAGACAGGTAATTTTGGCATTATATCCAGGTGCAATGCAGATTAGATTCCTCGGATTTCAAGTATACCCTTCTACTGTAGGTGACAAAGCTCTAGTAATAGTGAGGTCTAACTGGAAGACACTAGAAAAGAAGGAAATGCGTGGGAGGGAGCCAGGTTTCAGTTACCTTACCCATCTAACATCCACAGCGACATTTTCAGATGTGCTTACATGCCTTAGTATCCTCCCATTTCCAAACCTATGAAGTAACGCAAAAGGATTTTACCCAACTGTTTGAGTCATCCTAGCCCATCTGTAAGAAAAGATGTTTGCCTATACTCATAGTCTAAAACAATATAATCATAAAACTATCATTATTTCTGATATTTCAACTAATATGTACCACTGCAACTCATCTCCTCAGCAACGTGGCTTGTCTGAGCCCATCAGATTCACCCTCTGCTCCACAGACTGCTTTTCCAAACACTGAGTCAAGTTCAGGGTGCGGAACCTTAACTACTAAACGTAATCTTTATAAAAATAATGAATATTATTTCACCTGAGGTAGCAAATTACATCTTTTTCAGACGCACACATTTCTCCAGGAGTACAAGAAACCAGCCATCATCTTTCTCCAATGCTCATGCCTTGAGTAAGCAGAAAACATTTTCTAAACAAAATCCTGAAAATATCAAACTGTTTTGTCAGAGTTTTTGAGCTTTCTCAAGACTCTCAAGTTCTCTCTCTCAACACATGTTCACAGTTGCAGCATTCAAGTAATTCAAACATGAACAAAAAGAATATACAAAGGCGGTACAGGCTAATTTCCGAAACCCACGCAATTACCAAATTGAACGGAATATAATTGAAATGGCTGCATTTTATTTTGCCACACATAATAATGGGAGCTTAAAAGACGTCTGTATATTCTGCTTAAATAAAATATAATTACTGGAAGGTGCGTGCCCTCAGCTATGCTGGTGCAGTTCCTTGAGGGGATTTTTTTTCTGAGTGGCACTGATTGGCATATTTTCTTATTAGCAAATTAAAAAAACAGATCTGAAATAAATAAATAGCAGTAAGAGGGATTTTATCACTATAAAGGACACAAATCAGAGCTGCACATCACATTCTCACGGAGTTTCACCAGGAGTTGGAGACCTGCGTGCCCTTTGAGCATTTAAAAATGTCACCCTGTAGCACAGAGAGAGAAATGTTGACATTCTTCACTATTTCCGATTAAAATGCATCCTCACAGCACTTCTGCTCACTGAATCTGATTAGTTATTATGTGTGATGCCTTGATTGTGATGAAAGGCAACCAACTGGGAAACAGCACAGAAAGGTTAACATGACAATGCCTTCAGGATCTTTAGTAGTATCATTCCATAGTTAAAAATACTATGATAAAAATTAACCCAATAAATATATTTATTTCATTTTTGGATTTGCTGCTTCAATCCACCGCCCAGAGAGGACTAAGTCTATTAGCTGTGCTGAAGGGAGATTAGAGGAAGATGCTATGCTACCACTGATGTTTCTTGTTTCCTCCTAAAAAGTCACTTGTGGTCACTGTTGATATCTTCTGTTTACCTTCTGCTATCCAGCCATAGAAGGAAAAAAGGCCACTTTGTGGTGACCCATGATCTGATGGTAACAAGATTGAAAAGCTCAGGTGATAACTGATGAATGCCAGAATAGGGGCAAAATCCCTCCAGACAATACGGATGATGACCTCGAATGGGCTGTAAATACCATGCAAGATTTTGCTAAGCTGACTGAAAGTCCTTTGAGTTACATTTCCATCCCAAGGTACTCCTATTCAGCACAGCTTTTTAAGGGGTGCTCTATTCATAGCAGACAAATCCTCATTTAAAATGACTCTTTCTGGAAGGTTTTTTGGTTTTGGTTTCTTTGGGTTGGGTTTTTTGGGTTTTGGGGTTGAATTGTTTTTTGTTGTGTGGTTTGTTGGGGTTTTTTTTGGTTTTTTTTTGGGGGGGAGCATGTCTAGCCCCAGAAAGTTCTGACATACCATAACTTAAAGTCACATTATTTTGCGTTTTCAAAGTGTACACCAATGTTTGGAGGCTTCTGCACTGCATGAGTTCTAATTCCAGACTTTACTGGGGCTCCAGTGTTGGGGAAGACAGTCTTTCCAGTACACAGGAGTGACAAATCATTCCAATAACCTTTTAGATGGTTATCAAAAAGCACAAAGAATAGCATGATATCTATGAAGGAGCAATTTCCACTCCTGGGGAAAAAAATAAAGCCATCTGAATAATGAAAACAAATATTCACAAAGCAAATCGAGGTTCAACAATTCAGATACGATTTTTCTCTTATTAATGTGATAATAATATTCACTGGTTGTCATTCATGAACACCAAGGTGATTATTCAAAACTTTTTTTTTTAATCTTATTTATTCTCAAATATGTCTCTTTCATTTTTTGAACATTTTTAATCACTGGCTCAGCAAACAGAGGTGAGGCCAGTTAATAACTCATAACAATACAAAAGATTAGTTGAGAGGCTTGGGGTGCAATTTTTCAGGTGACTCAGTATTAATGTGCTGCTCCTGACACTGAATTCAGAGGCCATTTCTCCATTTGTTTCAAAAAAAGTAAGTTAGGGATACAAAAATAAAATCTCCTTTAAGAAATTGCTTAGTAAATTGTCTTAAAATCAGAAACAACGCATCAAAGAAGGCCTATCATAATATTTCTTTTCATCTGATTACGGTTTTGGTTTGTTAAGCTTCTGCGTAGGATGCGTACTGTAATTCTTCTGTTTTCACATTTAACCTAATTTATCTATGAAATTTCTCAACAATTTTAACAGTGACTGAAATGACTGTCAGTCAATGTAACATGATCTCCTGGCTTCAATTTCTGATTGGAATCTCCAGTTTCCTATGGTACCATATCTTGAAAGTTTACTTTGAGTTTTTGGATAATTGAAACTTCATTAAAAATCCCCAGTACATAACTGATGTAACCACCTGAAATTCACAGCCTTTTCTTAAAAAAATAAAATAAAATAAAAAAAAATTTAAGCCTTTAGAGACTCAGGGAAAAATGGCTAAAAAAAAGTGAACTCTTAGGAATCCAAAAACAAATGGTAAACAAAAGTGTTTCAGCTTCCCCCACAAATCTAAGTGACTTACCTGCATGATACCCAGAATCTAGCCCATAACATTTAATTGTTTAGTCGTGGCAGCTTTACACAAGTGGCAAGCAGAAAGAATTCCAAGCCCATAGGAATCACAAGTTTTCTGAGAAAGCAAACGCATAGCACTTTGCAATACCTAACTCACAACATGACATTTACTGGTACTTGTGAGGCAGCACCAACCCACCTTTTCTGTTGATTTCAGTGGAATTTAGGATTTTCTTCCCCTTCTGTTTCTCAGTGGCTCTTCTCACCAACAGCCAGCTTTGAGATTTAGTGCCCACTTACTTATTATCTCAAAAAGAGACGCAGCCCCAAATCACTAAGATTTGCCTGTCACTAGCGTTGCTGAAAAACATAGAGAAAGAAATCAAAAAGCTAAAAATAGCTTGTAGCAGTATAGAGGTTTACTACGTGAGTTTATTAGTGAAGTAAAAAAAAAGGCAGATGCTACTTTATGTGTCTTCTGTGCTGTCTTTCTAGTATAGCCCATAGTTTAAATTCTCCGTTCTTGAATGAAAGTCAAGTAAACAAGCAGTATTTCTACACCAAAAGAGCCGCTGTTTAGACAAACAGTGGATTTCCAACGAACACATATGCAAACCTATGGGAACAGCCAGGATTTTTGCTAGTATATCTTCTCTATTAAGCAGCCTGCTAGCTGCACTGCTTGCTGCCTTTGCCTGGTATCTCTTTCATTTTCTAATAAGCTCACAAGATTTTGCAGAGATCTGTAATGACTGTTCAGATTTAGCTCAAATATGCATTGCTTGCATGATTATTTCATTATTTTCATGCATGCAAACCTCTACAGAAATCACCTTTTGTGGCGCAGAGTTTGTCCAGTATAAAATCCCGGGGCATACCCCTATTTAAAAGATGACACACTTTATTAGCTTTCATTTAACATCTGCTTGTGCTGCAGACAGGTTTTAAAAAAAACACATTATGTAATTAGCTCTGATTTTATCGATTGCCTGTTGATGTGTGTTACTAACAGCAAATTTGATAAGCCTAGCGCAGGAAAGACTGCAAACATTACCCAAGAAATTTAGAAGGTGACTGCCACCCATAGACTAAAACCAACATAACACAATAGATGTCTGTAAGCAGCTACAGGACCAAGAATAATAAACCACGTCAGGCAGGCAAGAAGAGCTTCTGCAGGCTTTCATTCCTGCTGCCATTTACGAATAGCACTGCATAGACACTTAACAGAGACAGGAAAATAAACATCCTTGATATAATTTTATGAAGTTACTAATAGGATCATTGCTAAGGTGAAAAAATGCCCCAAGTTTAACCCACCTTATAGCTGTAGTGTTAGATGGAAAAGGCATTTTTGAAAACACACGATGAATTTAAAAGTGCTCTGCCTCACACATGAAGCTTAGCTCTAAAACAAATAAACAAACAAATGTGCCTGAGCTGCATTTTTGGCGTGCGAGGGGACTAACAGTCATGCAGCGAGTGCTTTGGATATTTAATACGTCCTTTCAGCACTCACTCTGCTCGTAGAGGCTCACGTTTGTCAGGCCACCGCTCACCTCCAAGGCCTTTCACCTTGCAGTAAGCCGGAGACACACAAGCAACATGGCTTGTGCGTGGATCGAGGTCTGAACAAGTCATATTCCAGCTAAACACAAAGCAGGTTTGGGCAAGGGCAAGGTTTCACGTGGCCCTCTCCTCACTTGGGTACTAACATCTGGCCACGTTACAGCCTTTAGTTCTCTTGCTGCCAGAGCACGGTAAAAGGAGGTTAAACAGCTGCGGGGGGCGGGGGGAGCGAAGGTTATTTAATCAAAAATTTCCAGGCATTTTTGCTGAGTGCAAAACCTAAGCTTGAGAAAGTCTATCTTGTAAAGATGAAAACTGGAAGAAGAGGCAAGAAGATATTCTCTAGCTTTGATTATAGTAGGCACTGGTAGTCTCACTAAGCTTTAAAATTTTGTATAAAAGTGTTACTGTGCCAATAATACAAATGATTTTGGAGAGATTTCCCATTTCAGTATTTATTTCAGGATGTTTACAAATGATGTACCACAGTAGGGAAAATTAAGGAAGGATGGTCTTAGTAGAAATATCCTGTCTAGAAGCAGGCAGACAATCTGTATAGGACAAAGAATCACCAGCTTCGCTTTAAGTCATATGTGCAAAATGAGCTTTCCTTTATCAGAACTGGAGCATCTAATGCATACTGTGTGAAAGTGTAGAATGATCACCTGCAATGCCTGGACCTACCTCAAAATCACATACAGTCGTTTGTTCCATTTTTTTTGCTTTGTTCCATTCCAAGACTCGTGCCAAATGACGATGTATAGGTTCGCATTTGGGACCCAGTGCCTATATGGACACAACACTATAGTGTCACCAAATGAAAGCAACCTATAGCAATTTTCAGCTGATGCAGTAGCTGCCAGTAGAAGAGGAGTCTTCCTCTTCTTTTTTCCCCAAAAGGAAAAAAAGATAGGAGAGCAGAACGGCCATCTAGCACTAATTTAACTGACCCCCCAGCTACCAGACTTAAGGCTAGCATCACAGCAGCCATAGCATGGATGGAAGACACTGCACCACGTAGTTTTCAGGATGCTTTTCAAAAAATTCAACAGCAATACAAAATACTAAAGAGATACTCTAGAGGAAGGGGGGAAAGCACATAATTACAGTGATAAAGGAACATTTTTTTCATAGTTTCACTTTTTATGTATCAGTAAAAGTTACACCAAGCATCACACAGCAGGTCAAGAAGATTTTAATTCCCTGGGTCTGATTCCTAGGACAGTTCTGTTCTTTTTTTTCCTCTTATTTAGGGACTAGATTATTTGTATCAGTGTTTTCATCAGAAAGGGGTCTTAAATGATACACAGTAGTTAGGACTGAAACATGCCACAGGCCCTGCTCTTCTTGGAGGCAGTATAATAATAGGAACATAATAGAAAGAAAAAAGGTACGTAAACTGATCTGGACTGTCTTCGTGCTTTTGTTGGACATCTAGTGCAAGGTGACAGCTGGTAAGAGAGAGATCCAATCACCCCGGACAGCTAGTAACCCCATCACTCGCAGGCAGCTAATAACTTGCACAAGATGAGCTGATGATCCCTGTACGTTGTCCAGTGACAGATGATTCACTTCACAAAATCATCAGTAGTTGGTACAAACACGACAATAAGTTTGGTCACATTGCAAAAAAAAAAATGTCATGGTAACAGCTCTTATAGTTTCAGTGCTTTTTGTCCTGCTTATGAGTGTGTTTAGTACTACATTTCCTCTGCAAGTGCAATCATCTAGTGAATTTGATTCCCACACAGTAGGCTCCTCTGAATTGTGATCAACCTGAATAAGCACTTCTCCTATAAAAAGCTATTTAGAGCAAAACCAGAACAAAACAAAAACACATTTAAGGCACATTTCAAAGATACATGCTGAAAATGGAAATAATATACTGAATATAAACACCATGGAATATTCCCCTGTGAAATTCAGGGGTACTTTAGCTTTTCGTTTTCTCTTAATCCTTATTTGCAAACTTCCCATTAAGAAACAAAGCCCAGAAATTCCCACCTGTTAGTTAGCAGCAAGCCAAGGAGAACTACGGAAACGTAAATTGGTATCCCCATTAAAGAACAAGCATTTTCTTTCAAATTCACAACAGTCACTTCCTTTGGGGATGCTACTCCCTGACAAACTGGCCTAGTGAAAATACAGACTCCAGAATATCTCTTCTCGCTGGAGAGCAGTTCTACTGCCAGGTATATCATCCTCTGTATGTTCATACGGACAACTCCATCCTATCATGGCCAGTGCTTGTCCCAGTTAAGGGGATTACCAATTCTATATTTGGCAAGAACGTCTGTTGTATAAACATCGCATGGATCCCTTGTAATATACATTCAGTCTTTCCCTTGCTACGGCTCTAACTTTACCTAAATCCAGCAACAGCACTGCACCACTTCCACTGCCCATTTGCTTTCTAGCTGGCCAAACTGAATTATAACTAAGAGAGGACAACTTTAATTGCACGCCGGCTAGGGCGCACGGCTGAAATTCAGAAGCTTTACCTTGTATATGAGGAGGAAAGCTTGCCCTAAACGACTGTAGAGAGTTGTAGTATTGTGCAAATGTGGCACTACTTCATCAATTCCTGCGATGTATTTCTCCTGTCACATTGTAAAGCCAACGGTGACATGAGTCCAAACAAATTAAGTGTTGTCAACTCTGTTAGCCTTTTGCCATTGCAGTGCTGTCTCCTGAATGTAGATCAGACTAAATAGTCCTTGAGGTACCAGTAACTACACTATATTTGTGGAAATAACACTCTTTTTATCCTCTGCAGCTTCAGTATCCTTAATCTAACTTGCAGGCAACAAGTAAAAATCAACTGTACTAGCTAGAAAGTAAGCATTTCGTATTCTTTATGGAAACGGGACACATTCATGAAGTGGGAAGTGGGATTATACACATCTGTTATAGACACAACAGTTCACACAACGATCATTTTCAGGCAACTGCATGAGCAAGTCTTGCTTCTGCAACAGAAAATACGTTGAACTTGTAAGTGAACCAAATGAGGGGTATGTGCCATTCAGATTTATCTCTGAAACTAGACTTTGCACACATTTGGGTTCTTCTAACCACTCTACTATTGCAAGATCTCGTCTTTAAAACACATTAAACCAAAGCTGAAAGGGACCACTTATTCTGTATGCAAAGTGATACGTGTTTCATTTCTGCTTGCGTAAATCTTCTTGTAATAAAGGCAGAGACAGGATACTGCAGAATGTGTTTGGGGTAGGAGAATCAGCTCTGAGATGGCAAAGTGGAAAGTTTGGGGAGTAGTACTGGCCTCTGAACTGCTGCTGACGATTGGTGCAAGTGCATGGCTGTTTCCCCCTGCAGTAGTGTAACCCTCCAAGGGCTGGTGGATCACCTGTGATCATTCACTAGAAAAGCAGAGAGCTGAAGCAGTATCTGCAATGCTAGGCTCTGCAGAAACCAGGGACTGCAGACAATGCTGTTCTTTAGCAAAAAGGACATCGGGCCATTCTTCAAGCTAGGTACGTGCATGTAGAGTATATAGGAAACAGGCTCTACCTGGTTTTGAAAGGAAGACCTTCTTGGTTTAAACACTGTCAGGAGAGAAGAGACAACTGACTGTGATGATGATTAAGCAGTAGAGAGCACAGACTGATCTGGACATGGAGGATAACTAGAGCAAACCATGAAAAGGAGGAGCTGGAACCCTACTCGTATCATACTCCCCAACACAGCAATGCAGAGCTGACTCCAGCTCCAGGAAGGAGCACATGTCATTTTAGAGATCTTTTGATTTAAAAAGAAGTAATGTTTGGAAACAAAGACTTTTAAAGAAACCTACCCAGAGCTGAGGCAATCCTCTGGAGGCAAGTCCCTCAGTTCAGTTACCCAGCACAGCGTTTGCAGGTCTTGGGAGTATCATCGGAGCAATAAGCTCAGTCTCCTGGGCAGAGATTGCCTCATGACTTGAGCAAGAAAAGCACGGGCATATCAGTTAAACAGCAAGGACAGCTTTCTGAGTGTTTCTGAGGTTTTCCTCATCTCTAAGGTTGGCAGAGCTGAAGAGCATTGAAATTGTGGCACTGGAGACAGGTGAGGAAAGGGATGAAGTTCAGGGCTGCAAAACGTTCCCCTCTGAGAGCAAGTCCACAAACGGAACGATTTCCCATGACAGCATTTGTGATACACCATGTATAAGACAGGTTATATATCAACCCCAGCCTACCTGTACAGGAAACATTTTGTTTTCATGGTCCATTTAGCTAATACTGAATTATAATTGAGCTCATGTGATACTACCTATTATGCAAATACATTCATTATGATTCATGGTATTACAATAGGTAGTAAATGAATTGATAATTACGTGACACTTAAAATAAATAGGATAACACTTTGTAAAAATCTCAGCTAAGTGTTAAACGCATTATGTTTGTATCCTACTCTTACAACAGACTGCAAGAGATCTGGCATAAGAGTAGCAATGCGGTATCTGCAACAAATTGACTGCAGCGTGCTTGCTCTTTATTAGCAAGGAAGTGCTACTATGTGTTTTAGATGCAATGAAGATATTTAATTAGAAAGCTGCCTAATGTACTCTTGATGTCTTATCATCCAGCTGTTGACCACAGGGAACCGCACAGGATATTTCAGTTAATATGAACTAGATGACTTTTTGCCCCTCTGAGATGATAACTACATTCATACAGAAAGCCCCACATAGCTTTCTATAGCACAGACACTGTTAAAACCAGTATCAGATGAAAAGCAGAATAAAATGAAGCTGTTCCTGGATTTCACAACAGGCTACACAGGTTAATTACTACCCTACCTATCTAAATGGTACACATTCGGAGACTGAAATGGAATTGGTGGTGTAGAAGACTTGTTTTTAATGAAGGGATGATGTACAACTGGATCTACAACTCCACCAAACCCTTGACAAATCACAAAATACGACTAAGGAGAGAAAGATGTGGCACCTTTTCACAAATAGCATGATCTGGGCCAGTGACAAATTATATTTAATTTCTTTGGGGGACCAAGATAAGGAATGCCAAAATAAATGTAACAAACAAATCCACAGCTGCAGCAGGAGGGTGGAGATACACTAAAGAAGATTTCAACAGTGCTGAGACATAGTGGCAGCCTCTGCTGCACTGACTGAGCAGATAAATAAAGAACTTCACTTTCTAGCCCAGTGAAGCTCGCTGTTTTTGCAAGTGTAACCTATACATTTAACTTAAGAACATGCTACAGTTAGCTGGCCAAAACCAAAACCCATCATCTCCTCAATGACTGAATTTCTTTGTCTTGTTTCCCATGCTTGCTGCAAAGCACTTTGGTACGATTTGAAGAATTTTAAATCATTGTGACTCCTACTGTTAGAAAAGTAAATGTTAAACAAAATCATCTCATTCCTAGCATAACAAGAAGCATCAGAAATACCAGATCAGATCCTGACCTATCCAGTCAACTCAGTGAGAGCGAATTCCAATAACTTCTTTATAACTGAACTTTCCGAGGCCTTTCTCACTAATTAGTCTGTCATTTCACATGCAATAACATACAACTGCCCAGATTTTTACACGAGAAGAAAACAAAATACAGCAAGTTTGTGGACCTCTCCATTTCTGAGGTTAATTTACACACAGGACCTGCAACAGTGCAAATATTTTGTCAAGCTTTCTGTTCATTTTGCAGCCCTCAGCAATTTTAAATGAATACCATGCTCTGGCAGTTCCATAAATTTTCTAATTGGGTTCAGATCCCCCTCCCTCCCCTGAAAATATGTGTAGGTGAAGCACCTTGCTCCTGCTACTTTAATAAAGATCATCACTGTTGATTTCCCATATGGCCATCTTAAATGGCTGAAGAAAGCCAACTAAACTGGCAATCAGAAAGCAATCAGTGGAGGTTAGTACAACATCTGTCTTCCCATCTTTTCCTTAGGCATAGTGTGGTGTTTAAAGAGATACTGCCAAGCAAAACTTAGCCCCAATTAAACGTTGTGTGAAAAAGTAAAAGAGCAATGTCAGAACTAATACAAGACGCTTACAAATTTTTAAGAAGTAATTACAAGGGAAAGCACATTTTAAAGTAAACAAAAACTGCCCTTGGTTTGCCACTCCAGTGCTGTAGTGCCTTGCTGGTGTGGGAAAAACTAACAGTGAAACTTGCCCAGAAACTGTCTGAAAATGGAAGCAAAATGGCCTGGTTGCGCTCATCAGCTAAAGGTAGATAGATGTCAAGCACAAGCCAGATTACAAGTAGAAAGGGTAAATCATATTTCAAAATTCCTTCTTTAAGTAATTTAAGGAGTTAGCAATATAAGTCAGGATATTTTAATATAAATTTCAATCCTCACATGTTATTACTTCAAGACATATTTCGTTACTGAAATCTCATCACTTCTCCCAGGAAGACTGGCCTCACAGGCACAGCCCGCAGCAAAATTAAGTGTCCAGCTGCACAAGCCAGAGAGAAGAGCACCAGTGGAGAACTCTGGCTCTCTCTGTAGTCAGCAACCAAGAAAGACTGTTACGCAGAAAAAGGAGGAAGAAAAATAGCCCTATTCCACTCTAACTTGTAGAAGCTATTTGGGTCTAAAGCCTCAGAAGACCAAGGAGCAGCTTCATAATCTCTGTAAAAGCTTTTTGTACGGTCTTCTAATAAACAGAATTGCACAGAGGCATTCGATGAAAATAATTTAGAAATCTCATGAAAAGGTCAAGTGTATTTGTTTTTTGTAAATGCAGATTCAATAACAGCTGGGAAATTGATATTGCTTATTTCTGAATTCCTAGGAACATCGTGGCTTTAAAAGCTTCAGTCAGCAGGTTAATATTCATGGCTTTCCATTCTGCCTACAAGAGGTTGCAGAAGGAAAATGGAGCAGAATCAGGTAAGACAAAATATAGAGTACAACCTGGACAGGAAGGCAAGGGGAAAAAAAAGCAAAACCACATAAATGCATAACAAGCATAACATAGGGAAGAAAATAATCTAGTTGTAAACAATGGTCTACGCAGTATCTGCTGATGCCAAGTCCACTTAAGATCAATATTCCTCTGTGTTTAATTCTATATATAACATACGCTTTCCAAATAGAAATCTATTTGAAAAGTAGAACTTCATCATCTTTGAAGGCAAAACCACTTAAATTAACATACATTAAGACATTAAAGATTCATGTTGAAAGTCTAAAATGAACGTGAGAGCTTCCCACACCCAGTTGCCCTAGGGGGAGATGAGAAGAGCACCTTGCAAACCATGAAAGCAAGCCGTAATCTCCTTAAGTCCCAGGACTTCTCAGGAGCCGGGAAGGTGGGCAAAGAGGCATAGTGCAGTGCAACTCCTTATAATGCAGAACGTAGCTTAAAAACTCAAGTAAAAACCATTTCTGCTTGGCTCGCTCTCAAAGTAGGATATGTGGGTTATTTAAAGAGATGTCTTTAAATAGAAACCTTCGTGGTCCTGACAGTATTCGGATAATACCTCATATGTTAAGTAGAACAAAGATTTCTTCTCCTCATGTAATTTGACAAAACACCAAAGTAATGTGAAGTAATACATGCTCTGGTAGAAAGTGGTTGGAGAACTTGGAGTAAACATGTACAATTCTCTCCCTGCTGTTCCTTCCAGAGAATTGTCTAAAAAAGAAGAAGTTTTATGAGCATGAACCCTTCCTCCCGTTCCTGAGCATCTTTACAACAGCAGCAAAGGTTTGCCCCAGTATAACCCCAGACAGGGACATGAAAATAGAGAGAAGCAATGTTTCGTGACATCCATAGCCTTATGTATGCTCCTTACAGCTTCCGTCTGAGATTTATACGCTAATCCAAAGAGGTAATTAAAGAACAATTAAATTAAGCTTTATAGAAGGTGATGAAACTGGCAGTAAAGAAGCAAACTACAGCACTGCAAACAACATAAAGCAGCATTTGGAGCACACTGCAATGAACCTGCTGCCTCATCTTGAGATGCTGCCACAGAGAGTGAAGCAGGAAAGGCCTGCGCTAGCAGCCATTTTGGGAAGCCCCAGGGCCGTATTCGGCGCTCGGACAAGGTCCTTATGTCACCTCGATATTTCACAAAGGGGAAGCCTGAGCGATTTTCACAGGCAGGAGTAAATACCAGAGTCAGGTGAGCAGAAATGCCCCAACACCAAAGGCAGGGAGGTGGCCACGGTGGGAAGGCCAGGTAGGCAGCAGCCTGCTTAAAGCAAACTGTGTGGAAAAACCCAAAAGTCAGGCAGGATTTGGCCACACTGCTGAGGTCAACATTTAAGGCAAGCAAAAAGAACAGCAGCCTAAATGCAAAGCACAACAAAAAGTCTGAAGACCAGAAAATGCAGGGGGATTTCCTTCCACACAAACCACAATTCTGACTAGGGGAATTTGCAGAAAAATTAATTACCCTCACGAGATATCTGGACAAGGTAGGATATCCTCTCCTTTCAGCCTGAGATAATTAATGGAAGATGGAGTCACCCTGGTGTGTTTATTAGGCTATTGCTGGAGATGAGTGCAATCCACAGATGCTGACAGCTGTACCAGGCCATTTCTGTGATCTTTGCTCATTTTTCTTTAAAGTTTTTATTCATTTCTCCCAAAACAGGATACAGTTTTACTGCAAGAAAATAACTACTAAGAGGTGAAAGTGTAAAATGAATGCCTTCTGTAATATTAGTCATTTATCATTTATATGAAGTGTGTAATTGCTGAAAACTCCTAACAGATTGCAGGTCAATAGGGTCAAAATGTGTACTTCCCACACCATTGTGGAGAACGACTCATTGTGTTTATGCATGATATCCTAATTTGAAAACTCAGGGCAAGATACAGCTGCTGATATAAAGCGGCATCTCCTTAGTCTCTTCAAAGGAGTGGTGCTGATTTACACCAGCTGCTGCTTCTGGCCCCATGTTTCACAGAATAAAATGCTCTCCTGAGATCCCAAGTTTTTATCACTGGAGAAAACACCCCCTTAGCCATTTCTTTCACAATTCTGCTTTGTAATTGTTGCAAGCAGAGGTATCCAGGCCCTGGTTTAAGGCTCCCAGAATGGCATCAGGGACCATATACAGCTCCCAGTCCCCCGCACGACAGTGAATTTCCCTGTCATAACGATCGCAGAAAGAAGTTGTAAAATTTCCTCCTGTGACTTGGCAGGGGAAGGCATGGCTACGAGTGGTGTGCCAATTTGAGGACATGCCATACCTTGCAGGGGCTTGGAGCTGTCAGACACCGAGCAGTCGCCCAGAGCTCAAGACCACGAGGGGATGCTTCGGCTAAACCTCTCGCAGGCACTAAGGATGAGGTATTGTCTCATCAGAGCAGATCTACGCTGTAATTCAGCGTAACGGCAGCGTGTTCGAGAACATCTGAGCTAGCGCGATACCAGCTATCAATGGTGGACTTGTCGCTGGAACCAATATCCACGATCCCAGGCGGGCAGGTACTGCCCATGTTCAGCTTTACTGCTAACGGTTGCCCAGGTAGCTTAGCTCTGGGCTTCCACTGGTGACCTACGCTGAGACAGAGCACACAGCATTTGCATTTGGCTCTGCCCATAGAGCTATGTAGCATTTTCTTTCATCTCCAGACTGCCGAATGTGTATAAACATAAATCTCCTGTGTAAAACCAAACCAAAACAAAAAAGAACAACAACAACAAAAAGGATGTTTCCTGTCTTCTCTTGTAAATAACTTCTTAAGGCTGCTTCCATTTTAAAGCGTTTGCAAACATCAGGAAGGTGTACGGTTAATATATCCAACGTATTTTATTTGCAATTAGAGGAAAAAAGGCACATTTTAAAAATAGCTATTGTATCTTCTGTTAAAGATACCAGACAATTAAGTACTGAAACCAGCTATGCACATTCATGCAGACAGAAACTGAAGATATTCTCTGCAGGACATTCAGCTGCCACTGTGTAGACACAGATAAAGAAAAGGAATGGAAGCAACAATGACAGACTGAGTAGAACCGTGACACCAGTCTAAAACTCAGAGATACAATCAGTCCTTGCAGATTTTCATCGGCTTTCTGACACTCCCCACTGAAAACTTTATTGTGCAGGCTAACATTTATTTTTTCTATTACATTGTTAGTTTTGTTCATCTCAGCAGATATTAATATTGATACTAACATTGCTCACCCAAAACTACATTTTAAAAGGCAAATACTACAAAGACCGAAGTAATGTGCTCAGCATTTTTTGTTTGTATTAATCTGCTCTGGTTTTATCTTTGCTATTGTTCCCAGAGTCCCAGAGCCCCACCCCCCGAGCAATTATCTGCTTCACGTTAGGGGCCTTTCACTTGATTTAAAAAAAAAAAGGGGGCCACGTGAGATGAAAGTCCAAGAAATACTATCTGCAATTTATATTTCAGCTAATTCAGAGCGTGAATAACCACACAGGATCAGCAGGACTCCGAGTCTTCCCACATTCAAAGCAGGCAGCAAAGCAACGGAGCATCAGAAAGGTCCCGGAGCACTTCTCTGATACTCCCCAACGCCACTACGTGAAGAACAAAGAGCTCCCTTCTCAGGCAAATAGCTTGATACTTTAGAGACCTCATCTCCAGCCACCTGTGGCTATATCAAATACTCTTCCAACTGCAAGGAGGTGCCACTACCATACCTTTGTTTCCTGCTCATCTGATTATTCACCCGTTGCTATCTCCTTGCCGAAAACACCAGATCGTGAGCTCCCAGGAGCTGGGGCTGTCTTTGTATCAGTCACTCAACAGAGTCTAATGTAGCAGGGCTTTAGATACTCCCCAACACCAGAGACAATAATATTGATCATTTTTCCTACTACCTAGACATGATGGTAATGGTTGTGTTAGAAATACGCAAGTATGGTAGACAGAGACAGATAGACTGACCTTTAGTCTTTACAAGGTCTTCACAAACAGGCATGTAGACTGGGATATGAGGCTCTTGCAAAATATCAATTTCACCAGAATGGAATTGGACCTCTACAAAATCAATGCATCTTGGATAGACTTGTTCCAGTTTCACTGTCTTTACTGATTTATGCTGAGGCGTTTCACCTTTACAGTGATACTGTTCCATTTACTCCTGAATCTCATTTTTGTCTTATTTAATGACCATCTCAAGCAATTCCTTTTTGTATTTCTCACCTAATTCATACTTGACCTTTTCCAGATTTCCTTCCTTACAGCAATAAGCACACTTCAAAAGGTTTAGCAATCAAAGCAAATAGGCTCCCAGGAGTTTTTCTGTGTTCCTAAACTTAGTTTAATTTACCCAAGCCTATTAAAGGGAGCATCCAATATCCCAGACAGAGCTTCCCTTCTTTCCCAATGGCCCTCTCCATCGTACAATTCAGGACCATTGGTCAAAAGCCAACAAGTTACTGCCTGCATCTGGTATCTAGAGCTTCCCCACAGAGGCCCACAGGTACCCTCTCTCACTCCCTCCAGCTTCTCATCTCTAAGAGGAAAGTCAAAGCACAGTTTAGTGTTGACAGGGTGCTTCAGTGCTCTACAGTAAGACTTCTTTCCCGAATACATTTAATAAGTAAATGTCATGCACATACTGGACATGTAAGATATGTCACAATAATCACCGAAGCAAAGCAAATTCAGAGATCGTCAAATACAGCCCCTGAGTTCACAACATAGCTAGGTGTTGATACATCCTAAATATTGGGATTCAGCAGCATGGTGGGAAAACATAGCACGCTCCTACTGTTATTTAATTAGAGCATACTTTCTTAGCCAAATAATACCAATATGACCCACAATAGGAAACATGCTGCAAGGGATGGGAATATACTACGGCTTCAGAGTAGTACTGACTCTTTTGCAGTGAGTCTCTCGCTATTACGAAACAGATGCAAATAGCTTCTGAAATATAATAGCACCTCTGTGCTCACCATTGAGAAATGTGAGACGGTCAAATGCTTTGAGGCAACAGAGTCTTATTTTGGGGGTTGTTGAACTTACTTCAGACCTTCAGTTCTTGCAAGGAGTAGCTTACTCTCAAAAATCAGCTATAGCCCAGCAATGAGAACAACCATCTATAGTAACACGTTGATCATCTTTAATTCAAACACTACAAAGCAAGTGCCTCCATTTCCTAGGTTACAGGGTTCTAAGCAACATGCACCATATATACCTGCACCTGCATACAATAAATCACACAAACACAACAGTCCATTAGAAGCAAGCTATTGCCTCATTCAAAGCTCTACTTGTAGACAACGGAGTATTTCTGATCATCCATCACTGCATAGCTACTAAAGAAACCTAAATACCTTGCTCGCCTTTGTTTCTGCCTTCTAATCAGTTTCTGCCTTCTTTCAGTTATACCAATAGAAATTAAAGGCATTTTCTTACTATAAATCAGGCTCAATGCATTAATTTTACACTGTTCGTGAAGACAGCAGCCAAACCTACTGACAGCATGAGCAAGAAAAGATCATTTGCCATAAAGTATATATCAAGGACTGAAAACTAGAAAAGGAACTAGACAACTTGATTGTCGATTAGACAATAAGGCAGGGCTTCTGAAGAGTTAACGAAGCTAAAGTAACGCAAAAGCAATCAAACTAAGTACAGATGAGTGCTGCACACCTCAGTGGAGCCCAACAGCTGGTGTTCTAGCCCACAGTCAGATATTCTATAAAACTGTCCTCACATGAATAAGTATGTGCAATGGCTGTCTTTCACACAGAGAAAGCACTGTCTGGGGACTGGGCAATTAACCGCGGTGGGAAGCCATGAAATTCTAAAATACCGCACTTACAAAATACAAACACAGGAGCTCAGGGTCTTTGAGGATTGAATTCCACTTGCCTTGCTGTTTGTGGACATCTTCACTGGGCCTCACTGTGGTCATCAGTTCTTGAATAGTTTTCCCTTTCAACGAGCAACAGATCCTGCATTCTTGTTCTGGGACGACACCGCATTACACTGCAGTCGCAGGTGGGAAAGTGAGAGCGATCTGGGTTCAGGGAATGATTCCGGCTGCACAATTTGGCATGCCTGGCCATGAATATGGGGTCAATGGTTATTGACAGTTTTGGACAAGGGTCAAGGGTGTGACTGGATAATTCAGTCACGAATTCTTAAGAGAGATCAGAAACTCCACCTCCTTGCATACGGGCAGCATGTTAAAGCACAAACAACCCTTGTCTTCTAAAAAGAGGCGTATTGGAGCATGAGCTTCCCTGAACTGGAAGTATAACCTAGTACCAAGACACTCATCATATAAAAAACTTTATTAATGTAGTTGAAGATTTTAAATCAAAACCACATTCCAAAAATCACTGGGTTTCCATTTCTAGACCTTCCCACCCAACACCCTTTTCCTGCTAGCACTACTCTTTTCTTACAGTTGTTGTTGTCATTGTTGCTGTTTCTAACAAAACACTATAAACCAAAATCTTTTCATACTTGGCCGTATTGCTACAGTATGATTTGGGATTTAAAGTTACAGGGTTGTCTCTTGACCTTAATTCTTCAGGTTGTAAAGCCACTTCCATCTGCTGCAGTGAGCAGTGATCGGGGGCTCGCAGGAGGTGCTACAGTAAGTCAGCACAAGGGGAGACAGGAAATTTTTAGCTGATGTCAGTTGTTTCATCCAAGAGGCAGTACGTATGGGCATCAAATTCTCAGAATAGAGGTTACAAAATACGATTGCTTAGTGTTTCTCAACATTGATCATCCAAGACTGTTTACAACCCATGTTAAATCCATTTGCCCAGATTATTAGACCCAAGTCAGCTTCAAAATTTTAGAAGCCAGCAAAAATAATGCCCCAGAATACCACATACCACAATAATGTGTCTAAAGTAACTTCCTTCCTTCCAGTAGGCTTCTATACACCTCAGTTAACAATTTTCTCCTTTCTCCTCACCCAGTACACCACTCCATTAAAACTAAAGCAGAGATACAAAAGAAAGAACATGTCCCGGCATTTCATGTGTGAGTGGTGAAAGACAAAGACATAAAAGGTATCTGGGGATGTCTGTGGCTCCCACAAAGGCATACCTAGCAGTATTGCAGGATTCTAATGAAAAAGAAGGTGGCATCAAAGCAAGCCTTGTCTTTCACTCCAAGCTGACCAATTTTCAGAAAACAAACTTTCTTCTGCAGAAAAGTAATCCACAAAAGCAGTAAACACTTTCCTCACTAATAGTACACTATTAGTATACTACTACAAACACTAATAGTAATATTTTCATGCTCAGAAGTGCTTGGTTTATCTCAGCAAAACTGCATTGATAATTTACAGTAACTTCTGTACTTTATGTAAAAACCCTATCTACTCTAATAGGAGTTTGCAAAAAACTTCAGAAGCTAATGACAGGAATTACCACCTTTTCATTGCAATCGGTCTGAACTTATATCACATATAGGTGACCGGACATTGTGCAAGGAAAACATTCCTGAAGAGTAATACTTCAAAAAAAGAAGGTTTTGCACTCTCTTTTACAGAAAGGAATTAAAATATTACAAAGGATGAATGAGTACATCAGGAAAAGAAGAACGATATTAAAGACATCACCAAGGCCTTCTCAAAAACACTTTCTCTAGCTGGAGTACAGCGATGGCTAGAATGTTTGCATGTGCTTGGAATATAGCCCATGTAGAGACACTGCCACACAAAGCCTATAAAATATACTCAAATGACATCATTTTAAACATTCGGGACCTACATGTTACTTAAGAATATGACTTCCAAAAGCTTTTATGAACACCTTGTTTGCCTTCACTGGATTAACTAGAAAAAACAGCCATTGATTTCTAGAGAAGGTAAGTTACCAACTTTTACACAGGTCTCTAATGGCCCTCAGTGCCTGGAGATGGCTCTGTCCCACTCACCTCTGCTGCTGCGTGACAATGTGTTTGATATTACTGTGGCTTTTGCACATGTCATCTGAAAAGACACCATAAAGAGCAGGGGGAAAGCATGAGGAGGAAGGAGTGGGGAGAGGAACTGTTACGAACTGACCGAACCCCCTTCCCCATCTGTCTGCACTACTTTGAGGTGTTGGGGGGGGTAGATGCATTGGGAAAGGCGGATTGAAGCTGAGCCTAGGAAGAAGGGCAGGTGGGAGGGAGGTGTTTTGTGTTTGTTTCTCATCATCCTACTCTATTTTTAATCAGCAACAGATCAAATTAATCTTCCCCAAGTCAAGTCTGGTTTGCCTGTGACTGTAATTGGTAAGTGATCTCCCAGTCCTTATTTTGACCCACAGGCTTTTGCATCTTATTTTCTGCCTGTCTCTTTGAGGAGGCAGAGGGAGAGAGCAGTTGGGTGGGTGTCTGGAAGCCAGTCAAGGTCGATCCACCACAAAACCAAAACGATTGTCCATGATGCCTCAGAACCCTTACTAACTAAAGAACAGAAGCAGATTTACTCCTAAAGTTATAATTTACTTTATTCTTCCTCCACATCATCATTTTTCAATACTCTCACATGACTTCAGAGTAGAAATAGGGTCACAGTCTTCCCTTTCACATTGTGGACTGATCCAGTCAAAAGAAATGAGTATGAAGAGGTTGCAGAGATCATTTCTTCAGGCACTAAATATTTTCAGATCATGATTTAGGCTGCGAGACAGATGATCAGATGGGTGACTACTTCCTTCTCATGTGAATATAAACCCTCAAACTGAATTGCTGGAGTGAAAACTGAACTGCAGCTTTTGCGCATTTTATTTATGTCAGTTATGGTAAGTAATTTAGCTTGAAAAAGTCATAAAAAGGAAATACTACATAAAGTAAACACTACAGCTGCAGATATATACTCATGTGTGAGCCCTCTGTACATGTAGTTTTAGATCATATCTAAGGAGTGCAAAAATTCAGCAGAGTCATGTATAGAAATAAGTCTTACAGCAGCTCTTTCCCAATGGATCTGAAGCCTGGCTCACACAGAACCTGACCTTTGGGGGACAACTCCACATAGCTTGAGGGAAAGAGGTTTCTTACTGATTTCAGAGGCTACAATATGAAGCACTAGGCCTCAAACCACACTTAACAACAACAGACCCCCACCAGCTGCTCCTCAGCTACTTAAACACATTAAAAAAAAAAATCCACAGAGCTTATCCTCTCTCAAACTATGATTCAGCAACAAAACTCTGAGAAGTGGTGGCTAGGTGACAGACTCAAAAAGTGAAGTCAATAGAATTGCAAAGACATCATCAAAAGGGATTATGGGAGCAAATACTAATCGGAAGGCTTTACAGAATCAGGTTTCATCCAGACCTAACCACAAGGGAGGAGCTCCAAGGACAACAGAGCTCTCAATTAAGTACTCATTTTCAAGGAAAACACAGCATTTAAGCAGGGGCTCCAGATGTAAAATGATCAAATTATAGACAACTGAGAATATTGCGTAAAATTCTTCCATGATTAAGTAACAAACTAAGAAAAGAAAAACAACATGAAGGCATAATATTGATTTTTCTTCTTGACATCAGGGATCGGGGCAGCATTCCAAGTGCAGCTTGCTCAGAGTTATTGCAGATGAGCACAATTAGCTTCCAGTATCTTCCTTTCTAGCCTGGCTCTCAATTCTGTTACTTAAACTATGCAAAAACAATTGACTACGTATTGTGTATATACAGGTTTATGTACTTCGTATTTTACCTATATAAGACATCTGCCCCCTTACTATTTTCTGTAAGAACTTTCATTTTATAGGAGAGGAGAATATACTAATCTAGGACAATGATTAGCATTTTCATTACATGCAGAACCAGTGGCAAGATTAGGGCTTCATGCATTTATTTACTGAGTAAAAAGTCTTTGAGAAACACTCCCTCACTGGTACCTTGGCTGCTAAACAACTGTACAAAGTACCGGCCCTCTAAATATAGTCCTCTTGATGGTTGTCAAACGTGTAGTACTGTAGGGAATTTAAGATCATCTCAAACATTGCAATCGCTGCTTAAAAGATGTGGCACTTAAATAAAAAAAGTGCCTAGAACAAGAAACTGGGATATCTTCTAAAAAAGTTTGACTGACTTGATATCTACTTTCTTAACATTCTGACTAGCTGCTATCTAGTTGAATTTCCTGCATTAAATTAATTCCAACTTTTGTGCACTGGGCATACCTTAGAGAAAGAAAGAGGTGAGGCATTTCATCACCAGGCAAATGAGGAAAAACTACATTAGAAAGATGATTACAAAGATCACAGGTACAACATGAATCTATGTTAATATTTAAAAAAATCTGTTTTAATTTTCCTCATTAAAACCAAAGCAATTTAGTGCAGTTTAATTCCATCTGAAATCCAAATATCTGTGAAAACTTTTTATAGTAACTTTTTAACAGACCTTATAACCTACATTTTCTTCTCTTGTGTCTTCATTCACTCTTCCTTTTCACCCCTTTTTATTGTCTGCTTCTCTAAGTCATTCTTAGTAAGTAGTCCTACGGTCTAATTTTTATATTTCATAATTTTAATATGCACTATTTTGATCTTATAGGAACCTTCTTTCATATGGCCAGTTCATCTTCCTTTCTAATTCTGTTTCTCATATTTGCCTTTTCTTTTCAATATAGCCTCTTAATTTTTAGTACATACATCAGTATGTATACACATACACTTATATCTACTTACACATATGCATCTTTCTATTCCACCATGGGGAGACAGGAGCAGACCACTCTGAATTGACTCCTGGTTTTTAAGTCACTTTCCCCACTGTTCATTTTCTCACGAGTTTTTTTTTTCCTGTCACATTCCTTGCCACCTCTGTCTTCTGCAGAAACCTTTTTTTTTTTTTTCCCCTTCTTTTTCTCTCATTCATTTTCTCCACTGCTGAACTGCTCCAACTACCATCAGTCCAAATAGACAAGAGGCTCCTCGAGGAGATGGCTGTTAGGGATGCTTTAGTCTGCACAACTGTTCCCTGCTCAGCATTGGGTTTAGAGGGTACAAGACCAGCTGTCTCAACACACAGCACTAATACAGGGGCTACAAGGGACAGCTGTTGCATTATGCAAGGAACTGCTACTGTTTAGGACACTGGAATGTTAATCAAGGTCTAAGTGAGCTTAGAAAAATTGGATGAACTCCATTCAAACCTCCCCCCCATCTCAAATAACTGAATGAGATGTGGCTTGAGAGAAGCAGCCAAGCACACCCTTAGATTCACATGTCTAGAACGCACCGAGCCAAGGACACCAGTCAATCACTGAAGGCTGTCTGGGCTTCTTGCAGTCTCCTGTCATGTAAACAGTATTGCCATCGCATTGGGGGACCACAACATCTCTCAGTTTCTACAGAGACTCCTGTGCGAGGCACGTCCAATAGCTATTTCCTTGAACCATGTTCTCCTAAGGCCTCACTATAATACCAGCAAAGAAGTCAAACAGTACTTTGGAAGCAGCATAGAAAAATAGTATTTTTTCATTTCAAACCCATCAAGCTGACTGCCTGATGGAGAGATGATAAAAACATGTGATGAGACAACGAGATGAGAAGAATAATCTTCTTGGACCTCTTATTCTAAAGTAACAATTTTTCCTGCTTTAGTTCTTCATCAGAATAAAAATAGCTGCACAGTTTAGATGGCAATTGCTCTCATGAGTTCAAAAAAACTAGTGAACAAACCACCATTAATCTCATTACTTCTCATTTTTATTAAGATAAGACTGAAGTTCCTGGAATTGGCATGTTATATCATAGTGTAGACCTGACATTTTTCCTATAAAAGTCCTGAATACATTAGCATCACAAGAGCGTTGGCTTTTTTTTTAAAAAAACATCACTCAGGTTGAAATTAAATGAAGTTTGTAAATACTGTTCAGAGCCAGAAGCCTGCAAAATGCTTAGAAAAAGGAACAAGTATTTACCTAGCAGTCACAAACTTTCTACAACTTGCCAGAAGCAGTATTAGTCTTTATTACAAAACTCTTTTTTACAGCAAGGAAAACTATATTATATATGTTAGAGATCTGTACATTTAAGTTAACTGATTTCTATCTTAAGAGCCCTGTAGGAAAAAGACTGGTTTCAACAGTTTGTGCTGTCACACTGAATTAACATGCACAGGTAAGACTAATCAGAAACCTCGCCAAAGGTTCTCTGCTTTCCCATTTGCTCTAATTTTTTTGTGTTCCTTAAACAGCCTTCCTGCTTTGTTTAAAAGCAATGCCAAAATGAAAGCAGAGATGAGCAGCAGCCTTGAAATCCAGATGTTCAAGGGATTGCTTCAGTAGATCATCATCAGACAATGCAAAAAAGTCTTGCTCAGCCTGATGGGCAAGGAACCAGGGAGCTCCAAAAGGAAAAGTGGTAAGCGAAACCTAAACTTTCCTCATCACGAGGACTGAACCCAGCAACTCTACTGTTTTCAAGGCACCAACCACTGACTGTGCCAAAGGATGATGGCTATTAACTCAGGACCACATCTGAACTGCTACAGGCAGGCAACCAGTGGCTTTAAGAGAGGGGCAATGAGCTACATACTGTGACTGAGGGGTAAGAAAACGTGTATTTAATGTATTTATCACTTACATGTACTTTAACTGTGCACATATATATACTAAATATTTGTCACTTGCTCTTCCCAAGCTGTTCTGTGACTTCTTTATTTCCTTTCTCCTCTTCTACAAATCATGAATATACACAGGAGAACAGAAAGCTAGCAAACATTGTCCATAGAGAACATCAAACCTGGCGTCTATAAAGGCACGTTGAAGTTCTTCTACACTACTGCAGTATTTTAGCTAAACATCTGGGAAACTTTTCATTTTCAATCTTCTTCCAGTGAAATACCTTTTCAATGCCACTGGGCTAATCTAGGAATGAAAGCCCAGCTCTGTAACAGCCCACTATTATCATATTCTGTATTTAAGAGTTCATTGTTCCAAAAGTTTGCAGGTAATTGACTTGCTCCATTAGCAATTACCTTCTTGGGTATAAGTGGGTATTCCTTCCTATGTAATTAAAACTGTTGAGGAAACTAATCCCAGCCATTATAAAATAATGTAAGATCAAAACCTCTTCAACTTTCATTTAACCTGGTTTTGTAGACTCCAAGATTTCCAGTCAGATCTTGATTTCTGACTCTGTTTGGACTTTATCCTTAATCTAAAGTGTCAGTAGTTAAACACATTTCACTTGAAAAAGATGTATGAACAAAGCCTCTTTCATCGCTTGGGTACTTTATTAGAGATACAAGGGGAAATTGCACTAAAATACAACTCTAAGGAGAGGAAAGGAGAAGAAGATTTCAGAACACAGCGGGCTTACTTCCAGGCAGAAAACCATACAGATAAAGACTCAGATGTATGGAAACAGGTCCTTTACCGATTTTTCTACCAAGCCTATCATAAAAACAAGATCTTGATTATGAAGCACTGCCTGTGCAAGAAACAAACAAAAGACTGAGCAAAAGGCTTTTTAAATGCATGCTTCTATAATTAAATCCAGACTTACATATCTAGGAACCCTGCCTCCATTTGTCTCACTAAGTGCATCTCTGAAATCACAAGCAATGTATAAAACTTGTGGCAAACAGGCAATTGTACGTAAGGTAGATATAGAATTCTTCTAATTAGCCACTTATTGCGTCTTCTGTAAGCCAAACCACTGCCCCCAGCAGGAAGATGCTTTGAAGTGTCTGAAGCGGACAAGCACGAGGGAAGCCAAAGTGCAATTTGAAAGTTCATTCTGCAAGTCCGTCTGAGGGTCTTCAGCCTATACAAGCAGACCTAGCTCTTCTCTCTCTTCTCCTGCACCCTGCTTCATTCCCCAAGAAGTCCAGCTTCAAATCACCCACTCATCCATACACAGGACACGAATCATTTGGTTTATCATGGCAGAGCCCACGTGTTGGAGATCTACTAGACTCCTCAATGGGATCAATAAATGAACAATGCACAAATGCACTGCAACAAAAAGTTTGTTCATAAATTTTAATAATGCCAGCACAGTTATTAATTAGTTGCAGAGATTCCATTATTCAGGTTAATTGCATTAGATAGCTCTTGTTTCCGTGAGTAGTTCACAAAGGAGTTTTCCATACCAAGTTGACATGCAAAAGCTGATCTTTAACATGTAAAAACAATAGCAACTATATAGCCCTACTTTTTAAAGCCAAATTTACATGCTCCTGTAACAAGACAAGAAAAATCCTAATAGGCTCAACCTTGCTTTTGAGCCTTGGATATGACCCAGTATTCACAGAGCTGATAGAAGTTGTCAGCCCCACCAGTGTCAGTGGATCTCTACCAGTTTGTATCAGTAAAGATTTATCCCACTATCCTTGCTTTTTGGGCTTAGGGACTTTGTGTGTGTGTGTGTGTGTACCTACAAGGTATCTAATAGAGGTCATCGCTGAACTCACACACACACACACAAAAAAACCAAACCACAAAAAACAACTTACAGACTAAACATGACCCTATTTAATATTCCCTGTGTTTGCTGCTCTCAGCCTTAATGTGACAAATGTGGCTGCAATTTCATCTTCCATTCACCTAAAGAATCAGGTCATTCCAACCACCCGAAGAAACGCATATTTCTTGATATCTACCATTACCAGGCGATTTAGCATAGTCAAACATCAATGGTGTTGAGTTAGATCATACCAGCAAGGAACAATTCTCTCCAACAACAAGCAAAAGTCTAGTTGGCAAATCTAACAGTTCTGGATTACGCGTGGTGTTCACATACTGGGATTCAGATTACAATGTGGCATGTTATAAAAAGTGGGGTAACAATGCTACGTATGTTGTAGTCGTTCTTACATACTTTTTGCACAACAAATATGTTACCGTGGATGAGAGACAGACAATTCTCTTCTCCATATCTGATGACAATCTGCCATGCATCTATTTAAAGTGCCCTAAACCAGGCATTGACTGACCAAACCATTTCAATAAACATGTTTATCCTAAGGTGTCTTTTCACACACAAAGCCATTCAGGAGCATTTTGAGGACATATTTCCTCTTTAGAAAAGATTACCTAAAACCAAAATCCACTATGGAAATGTAACAGCCAGTCAGGAGAATTTTGCTTGGATAGGCCCATGAATTTGCAAGTGAAATAATTTTTCCTTCCTTCTTCCCCAAACATATTAGCTCCTTTGATTCATTAAGCCTTGGGGTGGGGCAGGAAAGGAAAAACAAAACAAAACAGATTAGCTCTTCACCTTTTTCTGAGGAAGACAAGCATTTTGGAAATTCCAAAAATTCAGTAGGCCAATACATCCATCTTCTCTCTAGAATTATTCTTTTTAGTTAATCACATATACAAATTCCTTAATATAGTTGGAAAAGCTGTAAGAACTATATGTGGTAAGTAATATTGTCATTATTTTTAATATCTAAAGAGCATCTCATCAAAATTTGTCTACCATGGAAGCAGTATTTGCTAAAGTAGAGGCAAGCGTGTAGCAGTGACAGCCCAGCATCCTGTGGCTGGGGTTCCCCAGCTCCGGTTCACGTTACATGCAGAAGCATCTTCTCCAGCTTTGAATCTCTGGCCGTCTAATGCCCTCTAGTTCTTATGTTGGAAGAGACATGAGCAACCACAATCCATCTTCTCCCTGGTAACCCTGATTTTTATAAATTTCAGTGACTTCTACCTCAATACTCTCTTGTCCAAGCAACAGTTCTAACCTACTTGATCATTCTGTGTTCGGAAACAATTCCATAACTTTGATCACCCCCATTGCCCCTCCCAGAAACTCCTTAAAATCAGCTCACCAATATACTGTATCTGGAACTGCCTTTAAATATCCCGTCAGTCAATTCTTCTCTTCCTTACTACGTTATTTCTCTCCAGTGCTCAAAAGAGACCAAAGGAAGACAAGTAGATTGCTGAGTATTCCTACAACAGTTTGACAGAGCAATTTTCAGCTTTCTATAGCTCCTAGATAACGCTACACACTATCAGCTTCCTGAAAACCTAATAGGTTTTCAAGTATAATTACAAAAAAAAAAAGGGGGAGAGCAATTAAGGTTGAAGCCAATCAGTCTAAATTGCTCAATCTCATGAACTCTTAAGGAAAAAAAAAAGCAGGTTTGTGCACATTTTGACAGCCCGGCATTCTCATTTGCTACATGAGCATTCCTGAGATCAGCCAGTTCAGAGCATTACTCAATTTTCACGAAGTGTGTTAAGAAAATAAGGATCTGCGTTTTCTGAACTCTGAAAGTTGCTTTGGGACATGCAGCCTTCACATAACCAATCATTTTCACTTTTCTTCAGGTATCCAAAACAGATTTCTGCTGTGCTTGCTTCATAAAAAAAGGCAGAAAGCAAAGACTGCTTAAAGAAATCTATCTTTTCTAAAATGCTTGTTTTCAAATTCCCATTATAGTCAATCATGCATTACTTCAATCTCCTGTAGATATGCTGGTAGAAATATCCTCTTTTTCACATTAACCTACAGTCCCATTAACAATGATCCAGATTCTTCAGGTGTGGAAAAAGAGTTATATTAGCTAAGGCTTAGAGTACCAACACAGACATCTTCACTGATCTGTACACTATTTCCTTTGCATTTTAGTATACTGTCTTACTTACCAGACTGATGATTATTTTATTTTTTTTTAATGCCCTATTTTGCCTGTTGTTTGGAGGTTTGTTTGTTTGTTGGGGGACGCGTGTTTAAAAACACAATAAAAGCTTCACAATGTCAAATCTTTAGCTATGTACACTCTGACTACTCCATTTCAGATGTTGGCCAAGTAAATATTGCTGTGTTTTCCCTGTTGAAAGAAAGTTATATTAACGTTCTTTCAGACCCACCCATCACTCTATTTTTAAAACTAGCTTTATTTCTTTGTTTACTTCCAACACATTACTGAATTCCAATGAAAAATCCCTAGGGCATTTCACATTTACTCAAAGTCAGCTCTCCTGAAGGCAAAATTCACTCTTGTATCATTTCTCAAAAAAGTACTTGCATGACAATGTCGAATGTAATGACATCTGAAACTGAAAACCCCAGACAGCCACAGCTTCAGCACTGTCTGTCACAGTAGGTTCATTTACTAAGGTTACGGCCAAAATACATTGTGTCACACTCTAGCATATTGCATATAAGACATTTCCGTGCTTAAAAAAAAAAAGGATCCCTTCCAAAGTTTTACAGCACCCTCATAGTCAATAGCTGTGCAATTAAAATCTCCAAGCAGCTCAAAGCCTTTCTTACAAGCCTTTTCCATAAACCAATTTCCTGATCTCATTTCTGTACCTGCTCTAGAGCACTATGGAAAGCACTGCTGAGTACCTGCAGTTATTGTCTCCATCATGGTTTTTGCTGCATCAGCCAAACCATTTTAAATGCTTCTTGTTCACTCAATATCTCCTTTCTCTAAACACATTATCCCTTCCTTCCCCCACCCCTCCAGGAGACAGAATATTCATTTAATAAATTCTATAGCTTGCTGCTTTCAGATCTGCCTGTTTTCAGTTTGTTTCTTCCCTCCTCCCAAAGGTCTTAGAATTAATTCAAAGGTATCTTGGAGAAGTACTTTAACATTATTTCTATGTTATCTTATATGCAAGTACATAAAACTTTGATTTTTGATGTCTTTCTTCTGTACTGTTTGTTAGACTTTCTCCCCTTTTTGTTCCTTCACTTCAGGGAGGCGCTCAAAGTCCTAAATCACGATTATCTATACTGATGTTAGATCACCAGAATCATGAAAACCAGAACAGAATTACATGCCAGAAGAGAAACAGCACATATTGGGTCATGGAACCCTCACAATAGCTTTGATCATACTTTTTACTTCTAGTCCTGTTAAAGAGGCTTCTGCTGGGTGCTTATATCCAGATCACCAGAAGCACAGAGAGATACCAACTTGGGCTCCAACTTCACACCCAAACTTCCACAGAGTTCCAAGTTTTTCCTCCAAAGATTTACTTCAAGGCTGCTTTAATTTCTATTCATGACCATATACCCTTCTCAAACACTAATTATCCTCATCGGGCTAAAACCAGCCACCCTGAGTCCAGCTGTATGGCTGTTCCATTCATACTTTTTTGGAACTGCAGCGTTTCAGGTCTGCTTGTGAATGCACGTAGTCAAGCTGGAAAGGTTGGCAGGCAGCAGATAAGACATTCCCATGTTTGTATTTGACATCTGGAACTGCAAGTGTTGCCACTATTGTACAATACCAGGTAATAGCAATTTTTGTCATATTGGGGTATTTTACCTGCCCTTCTAGTTAAAGTTACTGCTATCCTACAAAGCATGCAAAATATTTACTATGTGTCTACACCAAAACTACCCCTGTAACTGTCTTCCTCTCACTTGTCTTATTTTGCACTTCTTCAGTAAATTAGAACTCTGCTCACTTCACAGATCTTCTTGCTCATCAATACGAAATAAATTAATGTATCTCCTTTAAAAATTTAGATCTATAAGGGGCTAAAAGCCTTACCTTGATTCCCCCTTACAAGTTCACAGTAGATGCATGTTTTGGGGCAAATACCAAAAAGTATTGGATATATATTATCCTTTCACAGGTTTACTTCCATATACAGAAAAAAAATACATTATTAAATGGGAAAAAGAGGAATCTTTTAATAATTGTTGTTGATTATTATTTTAAGGTCTTGTAAAGATCTCTCCATTTTCAGAACATTCATGGCAATCTTCAAGTATAATCACTAACATGCACTATCTGAGGATTAAGCCCTTAGCATATACTAAGCAAATTACATTGATTAATTGTGAAAGAACTGGAGAAATCACATGTAAATATTTTTGTTCTGTGATTGCCTATGTGTGGAAGTATATACTACACAAAGCAAAGTCCTTTCAGGAAACTTATCTGCTGGAGACTTTGAAATATATTCCCAGTGAGCTCTTACAATGGTGAAAAAATAGCTGACAAAAACCAAACATGAAACAGAAGTGTATTTCTCATACTTGGAAAAACTGCATGCATACCCGTATATAACATAATCATAATGAACTAGGAGTTTTGGCAAGGTTCACTATTTCTAAGCTACAGTGGTTAGAGAAATAAGCTCTATGTTCTATTTTTTATTTTAACAATGCAAAAATATGTTTTTTAAAAAAGATTATAAAACTATTTACTGAAATCAGTCATAAAATACAGGGGTTTTTTCACCTCTCCACAGAGATATACAAGCAATAAATCCACTTGTTCTGATTTCTTCCAAAGAAAATTTATTTTAGAAATAGTAGCAGTATCATCCATAGCATTGCTGTGAAGCATTTCCATTATATAAACCTTGAAGCTTTCCTGCACCTAGAAAAAATTCTCAGAACTGGATAGTAGTCTGAAAGCAACAGAGATCATGCTTGATGTGGGCAAAAAAATCCACTAATTTTTTTTTTTTTCTTCAAACCAGGTCTATTGAAAGCGTCAGTACGATTCAAACTGAAGTCCACAGAGGTACGCAGACACCCACCAGCTGAGGCTCCAGTTTTCTGTTTGTAAACTAGTAAGGACACATTTGCAGTGAGGTTGATAATGAATGCTAATATCTATAACTTCCATGTACATTTGTTCTGAAAAATAGGTTTTCATTCAATGGTCTGAACTGAAGGAATGAAAAGGCTGATGTTGATATAAACTTTTTTAGTGTTTAGTCCAACAACATGGCCTTTTAGTATGAAAACAAATGCACATCTCCAAAATATCTCTGGTTTCAAAGCACAGCTTATTCATAGATGCTTTCATTATGCTAACTTCCTATGCACCCTGTAGAGGCTGCAGATTCGATAGCACTTGTATGAATATGAAAACTTTTAATTCTTATTTTTCATTTATCCAGAGCTACTGACACAACTGCAAACAATAAGTGAACTGTATCCAAACAAACGATGAGTCCCAGCACTGGGAAATCTAGATGGCATCATTTACTAGTACATTATTCCAAGTTGCAGAAACTTGTTTAATGGCTATTGTTGGAGCTGACAAACAATGAAGAAGAAATGGGAGAAGTTTTCAGTGCTTTTAGCCCTTTTTGCTCTTTGTGAATTACCTACCCAAGTTTTTGGGTTTTTTTGTGGTTTTTTTTGTTTGTTTTTTGTTTTGTTGTTTTTTGTTTTTTTTTTAATTTTTTTCCATCTCCAAGTCATTTGGAGATGTTTTTCCATACACGCACACCCCCACACCAAGAAAAAAAAACCAAAACAATATCCACCTGATGCTTGATATGCAGCTAAGCACTGTTCAGGATCTACCTTCCATCCATAGTTAGAGTATGGATTGATGTTTGCAGTGGGAAGGCTTCTCATCCCCAGGCTTCCCACCAGTCCTGGCTTTGGGGTTGGCATCTACGCTGTGGCACAACACACGGCACGGGAGCAATGCAAACTGCTTCCTCCCCAATTTGCTCATTTCTAGGGCTGACACTGAATCCTCTTTGGACCGATCGAAACGGCAGCATCCAGGGGAAGCAGGTCAGTCGCTCCCCAGAGAGGGGGGACAGTCTAAAAGTAGCAACTGGGCCAGACTAGGTGCCCTACGCTCCCGCCGTGCTTCTTTGAGCACCCGAGATTATTTCTCTGTTTCTTGGAGGTTTAGATCTCTACAGAAATAAAGCAATACATCCTCATCACAGAAGTGCTGCGTTTTTTTCCTCTGTACTTGAAGACTTGTATTCCAGCAAGGATGACAATTCTAGCAGGGAAATGTATGCAGCCTGGCTGACCTCTCAAAGTGGAAGCCCTTCTCAGCTCACAATACTGCACGAAGCTGAGGAGCACTTAGCACTGTCACTCCTCTGAATCTCTTTAACCATAAGATCTATTAAGCAAGCAGTTACACAGAAGCAGGCATTATGCTGTGCAAGCAGATGCAACAGGGAAAATAAATACGGTAGCAGAGTTGGTACCTCTTCAACGTCTTCGCTTTTGTAATTTTAATCAAGTGAGATGTTCAAAATTACCTTTGCCTCATCACTGGTATAAAGCAGACTCCTTCTCAAAGCCAAGATCAGAAATAGCAAGTATTTCAGGTAAGTCTCAGGTCATTGGACTGAGGGTATTAGGAGTGATCGTTACAAAGTGCATTGCTGGCCCAGATTCCATGTCAAGATAAAAAGCTCTTCTTCTGTAGTTTTGTATTTTCAGACCATTTCTGGGATCACTTAAAAGTGACAGAGTATGCCACAAAAAAAACCCTCCTATGTGAAATATTATACCTCAAGAAGGAGGGCCAGGCCAGCAAAGGCATTGCCCACTTTCAGAGTCAAACCCAACTCTTTTCGGACAACTGCAGCCACCACAGCCACGGATGGAGAAGTCAATCCACAGCAAGCACACCTCTGAAACGCAGAGAAATTAAGAAACCATCCACAGCTAAAAATACTTCACTGACCTATCCATATGAGATTGCCTCCCCTCTAGTTATTAACAATCACACAAGCTTAAATTCAGACACAGATCAAAAAGGTAGCCCTCCGTGGAAGCTGAAACACTACTGAAATGAAACCACCTGCAAAATGAAGCTTAGAACTTTCCCTCTTAACAACATGGAGATGTTGCCCAATTCACCGACCATTACAGTGGGGCCAATTAAAAAAAAAAAAAAAAATTGCAGGTTTGATTTCAAGTTGAAAGTCTTTCCCAAGCCTTTTAAAAACATTTCAGAGCCATCCAACAGCCTGCAAGGGTGAAAAGAAATAATAATAAAGCCTTTCAGACAGGCTGGGACTTTTTAACGCAAGTTTGACTGCACTGACTTCACCCTCAGAAACAAAATTACCTGGGTGATTCAAAAAAGTTGAAAGGAAAATATATATTCTAGGTGGCACAGAATTCCATTTGTATTGTACACTGTAGACCATACACAGACAGAGTTACTGAAGTGAAAATAAAAGTCAGACTTCTCAGGAAGGAACCTTCTAGGTGATCGAAACTAAAAAGCACCGTCTGTTCATTTCCATTTAATAAATAATCTGTGATCAGCCCAGAGGAAGGGACCAGCAGAACAAATATTCTATAGTATTAAATGCAAAAGGGGGGAAAAGCGCGTGATATATGTTTCTCAAGAGTCAGTATCACATCTGATGTCTATTATTTATTGGCTCATTATATGCATGCTTTGCTTTGAGACAGTAAGTCTAATTTCACATTCAGCCTTATGAGGACATCCGGAAAATATAGCACATTTTCTGCTGCTCAGAGCAGTCTCTCAGGGAGCCTTAATGGCAGTGTCTGTGTAGTCTTTGGCACAGACTGCATCTGGGAAACTTTAATGGCACAGAATCCCTGTTCTGCTTGCTGCTGGTGCTGCTGTAAATGAGGAAAACAAATTTAATAGGATTAAATTACATATATTAGGCCCCAAAAGTTGGTGACTTATTTGCTGCAAACTATGTTTCCTGACAAAATTGTGTTGCAAAATGCCCTGGTTATGACAGCCTGCAGTCCAGAGTTGGCACACAATTATAGCTAAGTGTACAGGATATTTTTTGACACAGCCCTACACAGCGTTTCTGCTTTTGCTCTGAACACTTTTTTCCAGGGCTTTCTGATTGCTCTCATTGGGAGCAGCTGGGGTTTGGAACTCTGACTGGTTCACAGCAAAGCCAACGCATGAGGTCTGAACACTGAGGTCTTAAGTAATGTGGTCCCTCAGCCAGAGAGAAGGTCATTTTCCCTATTCAAAAGCTCTTAGAGATGGGAAGAGTAAATTAGCATCACGGGGAATCTGAACAGGACTTCAATCTGCCTCTCCCAGTTTCTCAGCATTTTTGTATTGGGAGTCATGTTCCAGTTTGGGGTTACAAACCTGCTCCCAAGAAATTTTGGTTCCACTTAGACACTAGTTCAGAAAAGTCTGTA